>NC_056600.1:22337043-22637043 GCF_018340385.1 Cyprinus carpio | reverse complement strand
AAAATTTCATAATTGCTGAATGGAAATACAAACTCACTTTGTGAGTGTGATGTATGTGCTCGCAGTCAATCATCTGAAATCATTTGTTTTACTGAAATCTTTGTTTCACAGGAAAAACAACAAAAATAACACTCTCCATTCAAAACTTCCACCGTCAACGCCACCGCAGTCAAGCACAGTATGTGAAAATCCCTTTATTTATCAATTTGTACAATAAATTTGACAAATATGGCTACTTCATATTTCTCTTTCAGAACTACTTCTGTGGGAGATATCACAACTGTCTTCAACACAGAGTATTCCAAGCTAGTATTATCATGCTAGTAACAACCATGGCTCTTTGGTGAGATGTTCTTAAGTACACTTTATCTTAAATGTTCTATTTATATACAGTATCAGATTGGAGCAAAACAGAAAATGTGGAACCTCCAAATGGTTCAGTAATGAAAAGATGTTATTCAATAGTTATTTCTTGAATTATTATGATTAAACACCTTAACTGTAAAAAAAATGTAAAAAAAAAGAAATTGTATAAACAAATGGTCAAATGACCGGCACCAGAGGGTGCCAAAAAAAAACTTCAAATACTGTTCATTTATAGGTATTTCTTAAGTTATTATGATCAAACCTTCAATGCAATAATAATAATAATAATAATAATAAAGAAAACATCACTATTAGTAGCAACAGAACATAACACTAACATTTCTGACATATCCTATATATATATATATATATATATATATATATATATATATATATATATATATATATATATATATATATATATACGTGTGGTATGTGTGTGTGTGTGTGTGTGTGTGTGTGTGTGTGTGTTGGGGGGGGGGGGCTTGGGGGGGGGGGCTTGGGGGGGCTTAGGATTATAAAGTTCTATCTGCATTTTGAGCAATTTTGAGATATTGAGCCTCAGATTTTTGGCATACCTTTTTTAAAATAAAAAAGTCTCAAAATGTACACAACTTAATAACTTAACAAAATTAAGTAAATAAATAAGTTGTCACAGAGTTAGAATATGTGAAAAACTCAATTTTGACAAAAATGTCAGACAGAACCTTATAATTTGAAGGTGACGGTTTGCCTATTTTATGTAATATTTTATTCCTAAAAATATGGTGATATTTTGACAATATTTTCCGGAGTGATAAAAAGAGATATCCAAAAACCCCCTCTAGTAAAAATTTTTTAACTCTAATATGTCCACAAAATGAAATAAGAATTTTGACCTTTTGTTTATCCCATTTTCAGATTTCTGCATATTTAATAAAATAATGCCTCATGTGCATTTTAAACATAGTGTTTAAGAAAATGTGTAATACAAAACATTGTTTTAAGGAACTGTTATTAATAATCTGGGGAACATATTTTGACATTTATTAATTTTAAAAACTAATTTTAATTTTACATTTTTTTAAAAACATTTTAACATAGTTATATTGTGGCCGTGATTATTCCTTCATTTTTGTGACATTTTTTTCTCTGTTGTTTTGCAGTGTTATTTCTATTACTGCACTTTATATGTTGACATTACAAGAAGACATGGACTTTAATGACAGGTACAATGTCATCTTCAAAGATCAGCATCAGTACAGAACAATTTACTGGGTGTACACAGACTCAGATTCAGTCATGTTAAATCACATCACTTGCCATGCTTGTTACATCACTGTTACTGCTACTTAATGGACTTTTATTTGGAGTAAGATTTAACTTTGTTTTCTTGGCATGTACAGTTTCAACAACACCAATGTTATGCCAACTTATTCCACAACAGCGGCATTGACTACAGGTACTGTATGTAGACAAACCGCATGTAAATTGGTTAATCTGTATAATCTATTCATTGTTTATTTTATATAGTGAATTTCATTTTGACTGTTTGCAGTGTTCTCCACCACCTCTCCTCGTCCCTGGCCTCCAGAGATTGATGTCTCCAATGTGTTTTATTCAGATGAGGTCTACTGCTGTCCTTCAACTTCAATTGATAATCATAACACCCAACTGACAGACACAACTGTCCCCTTTGATGCTCTGTCACATGTAATCCCCAATCTGAGAAAAACACAGAAAGGTCAGAGACATGGTGGCAGTCTTCTGTCTTCAAATATACTTTTGTATATGTTTGTGGCTGTCTTCATGTAATTTTCATTTATTCCCTTTCAGAGAAGTGGTTAGAAAAACTGTCAGACAAAGTGAAAAATTCTACTGACTGTAAGTTGACAGATCTTAAATCTTAAATAAGCCTGTTAATGCCAAGTCCAGGTTAGAAAAGTAGAAGCTAGTTTTCATTTACTTGCCACTTTCATTTACCTCTATAAATTTTTCCCAAGTAATGGTCTCAGTGTGGGTAGTTTTGGTGCACAAATATTAGTTTGTGAATATTTGTGACCGTCTCCTCAGGATAAATCCATTATGTTGAAAGATTCCTTATTCCTAAAAAGAATAAATGTAGCTGTGACCAAAATAGTAATTCACACCTTTAGGTCTTTGTTCTTGTCTTCTTTACAGGGACAAACACAACTATACAGTCCATCTTCGTAACGCAGAATCAACAAGTTATAGATAAGCAGTACTGTCAGCGGGAGAATTGTGGGTAGGTATCAGATTTACATCTTCAATATACACAAACATTCAACAGGAAGCTCCTTTTTCACTCTCAGTATGGTGTTCACAGTTTTATGTTCCCTATCTCTCGGCCACTTCAAGTTATGTCAATGATGACATTAGGTCTTACTTGGGAGGCCGAATCCTCTCTGATTAAAAGAAAATGGCAATGAAATTTGGCTAGTGGATTTTGCATGCTTAGCCACTCCCCGTGCATATGGGTATAAATAGGCGACAGGTACATCAGATTTTTACTTCGGAGCCAAGTGAATGAACAGATTCACCAGGCGAATTCTCTCTGCTGTCAGAAGAAGAGGCTGTTCTGGGTGGTTTTACGGCACAATTGGCGGCATTTATTTAGCGATTCCCCTGGGTGCTTCATCTAAAAGAGTAGTTTCTGATTGCAGACTGCTCATGTCTTTTTAAATATGCTGTTCCATTTATGCATTCAATGTGAGCATATAACCATTGCAGTGCTGCTATCACGCCTCTCTCTCCTTACGGGGATGGGAGGGTCTCCTTCTGTTACTACCCGCGCAGGCTTCTCTGCCACAGGCAGAGCCTCTCCGCTGGGCCAGTCCCCATGGACCTCTCACTCCTCCCACAGCAGCTGTTCTGTGCGGCTCCCTGGTGATTCTGCTGTGCCGTCTGATGGCGTGCCCAGTGTTTCATTCGGCATGCCAGTAGAGGATCAGATGTCGATAGCAGCACCTTGGGTGTTGTCGCCACTGCCGAATCAGACCCAGAGTTGACGGCAATGCTTTCCCGGGCCGCCGTGAGCATGGGGATGGAGGTGTGCACACCTTCCAATCCCAAGCCCTCGCGGTGGGATGATTGGTTCCTCGGCATGGGCCGTGGCTCGCGACCACGCCCTTCCCTGGTTCCTTTCTTCCCAGAGGTGCATGAGGAGCTGATGAAGTCATGGATGGCCCCTTTTCAGCTGGAAGCCGCTTGTCTTCCTCCTCCATTAGCTCATTACCCTCGATGGTTGGGTGGCTAGGGGGTACATTGATATTCCTGTCCAAAGCCTGTAAGCTGACAGCGGATCCAAGCTAAAGCCAAGGCACTAAAATTAATACTGACAGAGATTGATGCAGGAACTGTGGTCGGCGACTGTTCCCTAGGGAAGGCGATGTCTATGTTTGTGGTCCAAGAGTTATCTATGGTTCAGCCTTGTTGAGATGAGTGACGTCAACAAATGTTGAGGCCGGCACATTGAGCCTCGTACAGCAGCGGAACAGAACACAGCAAAGAAAGAACAGTTTCCTTTTCCACTCTCGCCCATGATGGCCCCTATCGCCAGCGTCCAAGAGATTGTAGTTCGGGGGCACAATGCCTTCCCACACATCTCCAGCCGGTCCCTCCAGGGTCACGGGAGTCCTGCCGTGATGGGCCAGAACGTGGAACTTTTTGGGCCGTTTAGCACAACTTCCGACCGCTGCATCACTGTGGATATGTCGATTGTACCTTTGGTGCCACTCGCATGGAGTTTGGGAGCATGGTTCACGCTGCTCAACCCATCCCACTGGCTCATTCAGACAGTCTGACTCAGATAAGCATTCAGTTCACCAGGCAACCCCCCAGGTTCAGCAGCATCCTCGAGACTTTGGTGCCAGTCCAAGATGCCTCTGTCCTGTGCGAGGAGATTTCTGTCCTATTGGCAAAGTATGCAATCGATCCTGTCCCTCCAGCCAAGATGGTGTCAGGGTTTACCGCCCTTACTTTATCGTGGCCAACAAAGACAGTGGCCTTCGGCCAGTCCTGGATCTGGATTCTCCAGGTCGACCGCTGCAAACCAGTCTTGGGGCTGGATGCATATGATGATGCTCTTCTGCGTCCCCCATGTCTTTGTGAAAGTCTTCTTCTCTGGAGTCACACGCGACGCAAGCCGCTGCGTGCCATCCACATCACGGGGAGCTCTATCGTGCAGCCGATGTGCTATGACAGCTCACTGTTCGCAGAGAAGACCCTCCAAAGATGCACAATTGGAATAGTGCTTTCTTTCCTGCAAGGAAGGTTGAAGTGTCACCCTCCTCCTTGAAAGTGTATGTGGCTGCTATCACAGCACATTATGATGCAGTGGACGGCCAGTTCCTGGGAAAGCATGGTCTCATCGTCTAAGACAGCGCTCCTGACCGCGCTCACTTCCATCAAGAGGATCGGGGACCTCCAAGCATTTTCGGTGAGCGAAGAGTGCCTTGTGTTAGGGCCAGCCTACTCTCACACTGTCCTGAGACCCTGGCCTGGATACGTGCCAAAGGTTCCCACCATGTCTTTTCCAGCCTTGGCGTTGCTGTGTTCCATAAGAGTGCTGCACATATATGTGGACTGCACCCGGAGCTTCAGAAGCTCTGAGCAGCTCTGTGTCTGCTACGGAGGTCAGCAGAAAGGGAAGACTGCTTCCAAGCAGAGATTGGCCCAGGGGATAGTGGATGCCATAGCCTTGACGAACCAATCCCGAGGCGAGCCGTGCTCCCTGGGGGTGAGGGCTCACTCCACATGGAGTGTTGCCATTTCCACGGCACCTCTCTGGCAGACATCTGTAGAGCTGCGGGCTGGGTGACACAGAACACCTTTGCGAGAGTTTACAATCTCCGCATTGAGCCAGTTTCTTCCTGTGTGTTGGGTAACAGTTAAGTGGCGGGAAGAGCTGGCCGTTGTCATACTTGCTACGTCATTCCCCCTCACCTGGGCATGCAAGTGCCTGTTTCCTCCTCCAGTGCAGTTTGCTGGATGGTGAACCCTGGTCGAGTATCCTCCAGGGGGGGCAGTCAGACTGGGTGGAGCAATCTGATGCCAGGCCCAGTATTGGTGTTAGCTTTCCCGGGTCTCTGGTCAGCCCCGTACTGGGCTAGGTGTTCATAGGGCTTGATTCCCTTCGGGCGATCCCATATGTGTATTCTTTCAAGGTAAGGTTTGCCTCTCGGTTAACCCGTGTCTTTCCTTTGAGAGACCGTTTTGTCAGGCTCTGCTGGCAGTCGTTCCATCTCTACTCTCAGGTATGACCTGCCTCATAGTCACATTCCATATGTAGAACTGCCCCAGGCCTGAGTCAGTCCACATCAGTGTCTCCACATGATACATCCCTACGTGTAGGATGTGGCCTCCGTAGCACCCTTCTTGAGAAGGCTCGCTTCCCCATTGTTAATGTCAAGCTGTAACAACAAATAGAAAAGATTTGAAGTTATCTTTCATTGAAGGTTGAAATCCCTTCTATTAAGAAATTTCTGTGGTGAAAGGAACAGCGGCTTGGCATCACCAGCAGCAACATATTCACCTTTGGTCCCTGCGGTTACCAAGGTCAGCAAATTTTTGCAGTGGCGGTGGGAAGGTTAAGACCTTTGCGTAGCATTTGTCTGATATGCAGCTGCTTGTCAACATTTGCAATGGCATGGGGTTGTGACGGGGTTCAAGTTGTGACGCTTTCCATGGTCCCCTAATGTCGTCATTGTCATAACTCGAAGTGACTGACAGATAGGGAATGTCTTGGTTATGTACGTAACCCTGGTCCCCTTCTGGAGGGAACGGAGACGTTATGTTCCCATGCCACAACCTTGAACCATCGCTGGTTGCCAGGGACTAGTTCTCTGCTCCTCAGCATAAAACCTGATGAGTGGATGCACCAGTTGTCCATTTATATCCATATGCACGTGGAGTGGCTCAGCATGCAAAATCCACTAGCCAAATTTCATTGGCATTTTCTCTTAATCAGAGAGGATTCGGGCTCCCAAGTAAGACCCCTAATGTCGTCATCAACATATTTATAGCACTTGGGGATTTCTTGACTTGCAGCACTAAAGTCATCAGAAATGTTCAATTATAATAAATGTGCATTTTACTTATTGATCTATATATTTTTTGTAGGAAAGGAAACTACACCTACCTCATTCCCCTCAGTAAACACATCCCACCCAACATGCCCATAACCCTCCAAATGACGTGAGTGCAAGATTGTTGATATCGCACACAGTTTTCATTATACTGCACTCCAGGTTTCATAAGAGTTTAATTTTATGCTCATTGAGTTTAAGTAATGGAACAAAGCCACAGCACAGAACATTTAACAGCTATAAACAGACACTTTAATAGGAAGAGTTCACCCAAAATAAAATTCTGTCATCTTCTACTAACTCTCATGTTGTTCCAAACTTGTATGCTGTTGTTTTTCCTGTGGAACTCAAATTGAGCTGTTCTGAAGAATGTTCATAGTGCTCTTTTCCATTTTAACAGTTTATAGTGACGACACCTGTCAGTCTGCATAAACCAGTCATAACAGTATCAAAGCAGCAGTGTATGACTTGTGTGCTATATTTAAAATCTTCTGAAGTTATATAAACCAAATTCCTTTGTTCCTGGTTCCTTTGGACCAGGTTTGACATTAAACAGCATTGGTTCTCAAATTTGTATGACCAGAGATGAGCCAATTTGAGAATGACATTTGAGAGCTGCTGAAGAAGGGAAGATTTTTAAGAGTTTGGTGTGAGGGTGTGTAAATTATGACATTATGTTTTTGTTTTTATGGGTGAATTGTTCCTTTAATATCATGTTGAGCAGGGCTAGACCAATAAATGTGAACAATCAATTTATTAAACAAATAATATAATACATCTATAGGCTATGTTAATATTTAGGTAATAAGAGAAATTACATAAATACAGTACTACTTTAGAATACTATTCCACCACTGATAACATAAAACTACACAGGAACAAACGACTAATGCACTTTTAACATTCTAGCAACTGCTATTAACTAACACGAATTAACGATTAACAAATTAGCAAGTAATAGCGCTCAGTTGAAAGTCATAGTTCACTATTAGCTAATCAGTAACAACAATTTTTCATATCTCCTAGAGAACTACTAAGAACTGCTATATACAGTTTCATAATTAATGTGTATAATGCATAATGTATAATTAATTCTAAAGTGACGATCATGGTAACCCACTAGTAATGACTCAAGTATTACCAAATCCTTCAGAAGGGATTACTAATTTACATGAATAATTACTAATTTATTTGGATCAGTATTCTAAAGTGAAAAGCATGATAACTTTACAAAACCCTCAAAAGCTTACAATGATTTCAGTTTTACTAGATCCAAGATGCTTCAAGAGACCTACCTGCAAAGCTACAGTACTGATAAAAGTTTTAGTTACTTGTGTAAAAATGCTGTAAAATGAGGATGGTGTCAAAAATAATGTCATAAATAGATTTTCCTTATCAGTTAACTTATATTTACTAAATTAAATCAACATATGGTGTGACCATCCTTTGCGTTTAAAGTTGCTTTTTCAGGTAACTTTGCAGGTAGGTCTCTTGAAGCATCTTGGACACATTGTCACAGTTCTTCTGGATTGAGTCTGTCTCAGTTTGTTCTGTTTCTTCATGTCATTCCAGACAGACTGATGATGATCAGATCAGATTTCTGTGTGGAGCACTGGCTGTTGTCAGACTCCTTGTGCAAACAAAAATCTCACTGGATTATTACAATTAATGGCAAAATTAATGTTCGGAAATTTAAACTGATATTTCCTATGAAGCACTATAGCAAAAGAAATAAGTAACTGACTTTAAACCATTTTTGGCTGGTGAAAATACTAGTGTTCTAATAATTTTGGCCACCACTGTATGTCAATATATGGAGAACTGTGGCTTTGTGCTGATGGCCGAATTGGTCTGTGCTGATGTAGAGCCATATTGCAATCCTGCTTGTGTACTACTGCTCATATAGAATAAACAGACAGAAAGTAATGTATTTATTTATTTATTTTTTATAAAAGTTGTGGTTATGAATGAATTGATATGAATGAGTGTTTTTCTTACATCTGAGCAGCACAACTGAGTTGTTGGTGATTCACCTGTGCTCACATGATGAGAGTAAGCAGTGCTCTTCAGTACTTGACTACAATGGCCCAGAGTCAAACACTGCTCTCAACACACAGGTACTTTAGCACTTACACTCTCAAGGCAACATGCATTTATTGTTTAACAATATTTATTTGTTGTAGACTATTCAAACTTTAATTTTATAGAAAATTCCTTTTAGGACTGTTCATGAAAATTATGGATAATTCAAAGAATGTGATTAACAGTTAGGCTAAAAAGCGTAATGCATTAAGAATGCAGTTGTCACTCCTGTAAAATTACTGAACTGTACGTGTGTAGCACATGATTAAGCATTAAAAGGTGATCTGACAGCCAAATTTATCTGCAGTGTACATGGCTTAGGTAAAATTTCATTTTTGGTAAAATGGTTTTTGGGTAACACTTTAGAATACTGTTCCACCATTAGTGAATTACTACACAAGAACACATGAGTAACACAATATTAGCACTCTAGTAACTACTAGCATCTAACAATAAACTCTGATTAATGAATTAGTAAGTAATAATGCTTAGTTGAATGTGGTAGTTCACTATTAGCTAATCAGTAACTATTATTTTTTCATACCTCCCCAAGAACTACTAAGAACTACTGTATAGAGGTTCATAATTAATATGAATAATACATAGTGTATAATTAATTCTAAAATGAAGATCATGGTAACCCACTAGTAATGACTGAAATCATTGGAAACTTTTGAGGGTTTTGTAAGGTCCTAGTTAGTAATTCATTTTGCTAGATTTGGTAACACTTAAATCATTACTAATGGGTTACTGTGATCTTCCCTTTAGTATACTGGTCCAAATAATTAGTAGTTTCTTCAGAAAGATGTAGTAACACTTTAGTCATTACTATCCAAAACCTAACATATGTCTCAAAAGCTTACAATGACGTCAGTCAATATTAGGGAGTTATGATGATTTCCACTATTTCCAGAATACTGATACAAATAATTAGTAGTTCCTTTAGAAGGATTTGGTAATATTGAGTCATTACTAGTGGGTTACCATGATCTTCATTTTAGAATTAATTATTCGTTAAGCATAATTCACACTAATTATGAACCTGTATGCAGTAGTTCTTAGGAGTTCTCCAGGATATATGAAAAAAATATTGATTGGCTAATAGTGAACTACCAATTTCAACTGGGCACTATTACTTAGTTTTCTTGTTAGGTAATAGTAGTTACTACAATGTTAATAGTGCATTAGTCCTTTGTTCTTGTATAGTTATTCATTAATGATGGAACAGTATTCTAAAATGTTACGGGTTTTTGATATCATGCATTTGTTCGAAGTCTTTTCCTTTTCAACAGGGCTACATACATAAATGGACATTGGCAGTGGCAAATCACTATCACGCATCTTACCATTTCCGCTCTTCTGTTGCTGTGAGTGTATCTTTATATGTTTGTGTGTTAATCTGTGAATGTAAGCTTTCTTTGAATTAAGACTTTACTTAGAGTAGAAAACATATGACATGAATGAAAATGAGGTTGTGAGGAGACATAAGTACAGTCTGTTCAGTGGGCCTCATTCATGAAACTTTTGTTAATATATGAGTAAATTCAGAGTAATTTGAGGGTAAAATTGACATTTAAAAAAAAAAAAACCTCTGCCCCTGGATTCACAAATTCATCATAAAAAAAACTCTGTGTGTGCACACGCATTTACTTTTAGCATAGTCCCTGTCCATGAATTACATGTACATAAATATTGTGGGATCTTTGGACTCCCTTCTCTGGTTTAGATGCTGTATATTGTATAAATGCAGAAGAGACTAATTGGCCATATAAACAAAGAAGATAATTTAATTTAAAGTGTATAGATAGCAGACCCTACTGATGTTTCTAACTGCCTGCTAACAGAATGCATAATAAAATGGAATTATTAATTAATTTTTATCAATGAAAACTAATTATTTTAGTTATGATACATTTCAATATATTAAAGATTACCTTGCTATATGGACAAACAAACTTGTGACAGAACAGCTTAATAATTTTTTTTATTATTCTGCTCTTATTTCATGAATGAAGCCCAGTGTGTTGTAGTGTTGTGTTCTTGAGTGCAAGTCATTTAGCCAGTGAAACAAGATAGAATATATCTTCAGTGCACCAAAACACAGGGCTTCTAAAAATCCTAGATTATCTATGACTTTAACAATATGAAATATTGGGCAGACTGTACTTCTGTCTATGGTACTGCCAAATTAAATGTGTTTATGGCAATGATGGTGTGACTAGCAGCATGACTTAAATCTTTTGGCCATATGCTGTCATTATATATGTGTTCTTTTCACACAGGGTTTGGCAGATTGTAACACCGATCTGAACTTTGCAGAAGTTTTATTTACTGACTACCACTTCCATTTCTTCCGTCGCTGTGACTGATCAACAACCTTCAAAAGCAACATCCAGTGATTTGACTGCATTAGTCAAATGCAGGCTTAAATTATATCCTATAAGGAGTCTTTTCAAGTCTTTCATGGGCAGATCTTGTGTTGTTGCTGAATAAAACGTTTGAAATATGTTTGATATTAATTTATTCTTATTTTCATGGTGAAATCAGAAGGAAACATCTGAACTGCGGGTCTTCAAATATGATTTGACATGTATATGTTTCAACAATAAAGAGATGATTGTTGTTTTGTACTGAACTACACAATCAGGTAATCTTTTACTCAATACTCATACACACTTGTGTTCCTGTACTGAACTGAGCACATTATGTAAACCTGTGTGCAATGATGTTGACCAAATGATTTTGACCAAACATATGATTGTTTCAGAAGTCAAATTGTTTTTACAGTTAAAGACTTTTATTAATTTAAAGTTTTCTCTAAACATCGAACACTACAAATAAAGGAAGATTGATTCTCTGAAAGTGCTACTTTGTTGAGTCCTTAAAGGGGTCATCAGATGAGACCAGTGGTGTAAAAATGACCCGAAAGCCATACTTAAGTAAAAGTACAAATATCTTACCTGAAAATGACTGGTAGAAGTTGAAGTCACCATTTAGAATATTACTTGAGTAAAAGTCTTAAAGTATTTGATATTTATTGTACTTAAGTACAAAAAGTATTTTTAAAATTTTAAACGTACTTAAGTATTGAAAGTAAAAGTAAATGCAAAATGGAAAAGAAGCAAATAAATATGTATATAAAAATGTTCATGCACAGCTTGAGCAGAACGATTGTGTTCAGTATTAACTCTTTCTTCCATTTAGCATTTTTGGGTATGAATAAGAAGCACTTCTGGTACTTAGTGTCTTTCATTCCAACATAAGAAAACATTTCTGAAATCTGCATCTGAAGTGATATTTAGATGTATTTACACAGTTTAATGTATCTCAGAGGGGACATGGATGCATTTAACCTGCAGTTACAGATCAATAAATAATTTTTATTTTTAACATAAAACCTTGAACACTGTTATTTGAAATGATTTTAAAACATGGAAAAATAGTCGAAAAATAGCTATTCAAGGATGTGGTAAATAAGTTTGTGTACTTAAAAGCTGATGTAGATCCATGTTCAAGCCTGAACACGTCACACCATAAAGCTTGGGTTTTAGTGTCAATGTCAGCTCCTCCTCCCAAACAGACCCAAGCTCCTCACAATATGTTTGCAGTAATAATTTCAGTGTTTGATGAAATCAAATGTTATGACTGATTTTATGTTGTACAAAGCTTGTAGCCCTGATCAGTCTAGGTAACTCTGGGAATGCCACGTTGACAAAGTCAGCCTTGAGAAAAAATTTTTGTACTGATGGACCTAACAGGATAGGCAGCTGGATATACCAACGTTTTGGATGGCCACCTACTGTAGAGTAGATAAACACTATTTACTTTGATGTACAGTGGTGACCAAAATTATTAGAACACTAGTATTTTCACCAGTTAAAAAGTGATTTTGAGTCAGTTATTTCTATATTTTGCTGTAGTGTGTCAGCAGGAAATATCAGTTTACATTTCCAAACATTCATTTTTGCCATTAATTGAAGTAGTCCGGTGAGATTTTTGTTTGCACAAGGAGTCAGACAGCAGGCAGTGCTCCACACAGAGATGTGATCTCATCATCCAGTCTGTCTAGAATGACCTGAAGAAACAGAACAAACTGAGACAGACTCAACTGAACTGTGGCAAAGTCTCCAAAATACTTCAAGAAACCTACCTGCAAAGCTACATTACTGTTAAAAAGTTTTAGGCACTGTATACAGGTGCTGGTCATATAATTAGAATATCATCAAAAAGTTGATTTATTTGATTAATTCCATTCAAAAAGTGAAACTTGTATATTATATTCATTCATTACACACAGACTGATATATTTCAAATGTTTATTTTCTTTTAATTTTGATGATTATAACTGACAACTAAAGAAAATCCCAAATTCAGTATCTCAGAAAATTAGAATATAACTTAAGACCAATACAAAGAAAGGATTTTTAGAAATCTTGGCCAACTAAAAAGTAAATGAAAAGTATGAGCATGTACAGCACTCAATACTTAATTGTGGCTCCTTTTGCCTGAATTACTGCAGCAATGCGGCGTGGCATGGAGTCGATCAGTCTGTGGCCTTTGCTCAGGTGTTATGAGAGCCCAGGTTGCTCTGATAGTGGCCTTCAGCTCTTCTGCATTCTTGGGTCTGGCATATCTCATCTTCCTCTTCCCAATACCCCATAGATTTTCTATGGGGTTAAGGTCAGGCGAGTTTGCTGGCCAATTAAGAACAGGGATACCATGGTCCTTAAACCAGGTGCTGGAAGCTTTGGCACTGTGTGCAGGTGCCAAGTCCTGTTGGAAAATGAAATCTGCATCTCCATAAAGTTGGTCAGCAGCAGGAAGCATGAAGTGCTCTAAAACTTCCTGGTATACGGCTGCATTGACCTTGGACCTCAGAAAACACAGAGGACCAACACCAGCGGATGACATGGCACCGCAAACCATCACTGACTGTGGAAACTTTACACTGGACCTCAAGCAACGTGGATTGTGTGCCTCTCCTCTCTTCCTCCAGACTCTGGGACCCTGATTTCCAAAGGAAATGCTAAATTTACTTTCATCAGAGCACATAACTTTGGACTACTCAGCAGCAGTCCAGTCCTTTTTGAACGAGACGCTTCTGACGCTGTTTGTTGTTCAAGAGTGGCTTGACACAAGGAATGCGACAGCTGAAGCCCATGTCTTGCATATGTCTGTGTGTAGTGGTTCTTGAAGCAGTGACTCCAGCTGCAGTCCACTCTTTGTGAATCTCACCCACATTTTTGAATGGGTTTTGTTTCACAATCCTCTCCAGGGTGCGGTTATCCCTATTGCTTGTACACTTTTTTCTATCACATCTTTTCCTTCCCTTCGCCTCTCTATTAATGTGGTTGGACACAGAGCTCTGTGAACAGCCAGCCTCTTTTGCAATGACCTTTTTGTGTCTTGCCCTCCTTGTGCAAGGTGTCAATTCAGCAGTCTTCCCCATGATTGTGTAGCCTACAGAACTAGACTGAGAGACCATTTAAAGGCTTTGCAGGTGTTTTGAGAGTGTGGCACCAGGTGTCTTCAATATTTAACCTTTTCACAATATTCTAATTTTATGAGATACTGAATTTGGGATTTTCCTTAGTTGTCAGTTATAAACATCAAAATTAAAAGAAATAAACATTTGAAATTATACCAGTCTGTGTGTAATGAATAAATATAATATACAAGTTTTCACTTTTTGAATAAAATTAGTGAATTAAATCAACTTTTTGATGATATTCTAATTTTATGACCAGCACCTGTATGCTGTAAAATGAGGATACTGTCAAAATAATGTCATAAATAGATTTTCTTTATCAATTAACTTCTATTGTGTCAGTTTACATTTCCAAACATTCATTTTTGCCATTAATTGAAGTAGTCCGGTGAGATTTTTGTTTGCATAAGGAGTCTGACAGCAGCCAGTGCTCCACACAGAGATGTGATCTCATCATCCAGTCTGTCTAGAATGACCTGAAGAAACAGAACAAACTGAGACAGACTCAACTGAACTGTGGCAAAGTCTCCAAAATACTTCAAGAAACCTACCTGCAAAGCTACAGTACTGTTAAAAAGTTTTAGGCACTGTATACAGGTGCTGGTTATATAATTAGAATATCATCAAAAAGTTGATTTATTTCATTAACTCCATTCAAAAAGTGAAACTTGTATATTATATTCATTCATTACACGAAGACTGACATATTTCAAATGTTTATTTCTTTTAATTTTGATGATTATAACTGACAACTAAGGAAAATCCCAAATTCAGTATCTCAGAAAATTAGAATATAACTTAAGACCAATACAAAGAAAGGATTTTTAGAAATCTTGGCCAACTGAAAAGTAAATGAAAAGTATGAGCATGTACAGCACTCAATACTTAATTGCGGCTCCTTTTGCCTGAATTACTGCAGCAATGCAGCATGGCATGGAGTCGATCAGTCTGTGGCCTTTGCTCAGGTGTTATGAGAGCCCAGGTTGCTCTGATAGTGGCCTTCAGCTCTTCTGCATTGTTGGGTCTGGCACATCGCATCTTCCTCTTCCCAATACCCCATAGATTTTCTATGGGGTTAAGGTCAGGCGAGTTTGCTGGCCAATTAAGAACAGGGATACCATGGTCCTTAAACCAGGTACTGGAAGCTTTGGCACTGTGTGCAGGTGCCAAGTCCTGTTGGAAAATTAAATCTACATCTCCATAAAGTTGATCAGCATCAGGAAGCATGAAGTGCTCTAAAACTTCCTGGTATACGGCTGCGTTGACCTTGGACCTCAGAAAACACAGTGGACCAACACCAGCGGATGACATGGCACCGCAAACCATCACTGACTGTGGAAACTTTACACTGGACCTCAAGAAATGTGGATTATGTGCCTCTCCTCTCTTCCTCCAGACTCTGGGACCCTGATTTCCAAAGGAAATGCTAAATTTACTTTCATCAGAGAACATAACTTTGGACTACTCAGCAGCAGTCCAGTCCTTTTTGAACGAGATGCTTCTGACGCTGTTTGTTGTTCAAGAGTGGCTTGACACAAGAAATGCGACAGCTGAAGCCCATGTCTTGCATATGTCTGTGTGTAGTGGTTCTTGAAGCAGTGACTCCAGCTGCAGTCCACTCTTTGTGAATCTTACCCACATTTTTGAATGGGTTTTGTTTCACAATCCTCTCCAGGGTGCGGTTATTCCTATTGCTTGTACACTCACATCTTTTCCTTCCCTTCGCCTCTCTATTAATGTGGTTGGTCACAGAGCTCTGTGAACAGCCAGCCTCTTTTGCAATGACCTTTTTGTGTCTTGCCCTCCTTGTGCAAGGTGTCAATTCAGCAGTCTTCCCCATGATTGTGTAGCCTAAAGAACTAGACTGAGAGACCATTTAAAGGCCTTTGCAGGTGTTTTGAGAGTGTGGCAACAGGTGTCTTCAATATTGAACCTTTTCACAATATTCTAATTTTATGAGATACTGAATTTGGGATTTTCCTTAGTTGTCAGTTATAAACATCAAAATTAAAAGAAATAAACATTTGAAATATACCAGTCTGTGTGTAATGAATAAATATAATATACAAGTTTCACTTTTTGAATGGAATTAGTGAATTAAATCAACTTTTTGATGATATTCTAATTTTATGACCAGCACCTGTATGCTGTAAAATGAGGATACTGTCAAAATAATGTCATAAATAGATTTTCTTTATCAATTAACTTCTATTAACTAAATTAAATCAACATTTTGTGTGGCCATCCTTTGCATTTAAAGCAGCTTTTGTCTTATTGGTGCATAGTTTTTCAGGTAGCTTTGCAGGTAGGTCTCTTGAAGCATCTTTGTGACGTTGCCACAGTTCTTCTGGATTGAGTCTGTCTCAGTTTGTTCTGTTTCTTCATGTCATTCCAGACAGACTGGATGATGATGAGATCAGGGGCCTCATTTATAAAATGTGCGTACAGCTCAGATTTGATTTTAGAGTGTGCGTACGCTAAAATCCACGGCAGCGTTCATATTTATAAAAACGGTCTTTGATGTGGAAAAGTAGACCAGCCACGTCAGGGTCTGAGCAGGCGTACATACTTTTCCTTGTGGCAAAGTCGGAGAACTGCAGCTAATTGAACATCTAAGCTACAATGATTATAAAAGCGGTGTATGTGCAAGCACTGAATTCATCATAAACAACAAAGATGTAGTGTAAGAGATTAATTGTGCAGTGTAGTCAGATTTTTTATTAACGGGAATTTTTGGGAGATTAAACTGACCTTTTTAGTAGCCTAATGTTGAGAGTTCTTTACTCGCTTTCTGTACACGGTTTATTCCATGTTGTTGTTTTTTATTTATTTATTTTACAAGAGAACTTGCAAAGTCTTGATTTACTACTGATGTGTAAAATAGTAAAAAAATAAAATAAATGCATAAACGCATCTCCAACTGTTTTGTCTGTGTAGCCTTTAAGTATAGGCCTATGACGAGGATTAATGGTTTTGTAATATATTCTTTTCAATAACATTATTAACTGTTTTTATTTATAACATCTGCTGCTTTGCTTCTGTGAAAATGAATAGAGACATCAGCCTTATACTCTATATATTTTTGTGTCAGTACATTAACGGCACATTTAAGCAGCATTAGTAAACTATGTAAATATAAAGAAATGCCAAATCATATGCAAGTTTTTTCAGACTGGAGATCGAGTAATCATTTATTTTATTATGATATGAAATTTAAAATTTTTCTTTCAGTAATGTTTTTAAAGTTTTGCAAGAATTTCATGATACTAAACTTTTTATTAGTTGTCATAGCAAGTGATTTTAAAAGCACGGCTCACTTTTTATAAGATGACTGAAAATTTAACTTGAATTCATAGTTTATTTTTACTTTTGGAAACCTGATTGTTTAATAATTACTATTATTGTTATGATTGTTTCTGTTGTTTCTAAAAGTAGTAATTTTGATAATAGTCAATAGAAAAAATATAACCACACACACATTGTTTGTCCACAGAATAATTACACATTATTAAATAAAAAGCGTCCCCGCACGAACCTCTACCTCTGCCAGCAGGACCTCAGTTTCAGACTCAGTAAAGTTTTTTTTTTCTTTTTTGCTCGTCATTCTCAAGCACAGAAATTCAGATATAAGCGTGTTCTCTTTTATATGGTAATGATATTAATTAGGAGGCATTTACAAGGTGGAGATCTGATACTAGTCAGCTGCGCACAATTTCAAAATCATTTGCGATTCATAAATGTTACATCTGGAAGAGAGGTGTACACACCTGTTTTTGTGTGCACGTTAATTTTCTCTGAATCGCACTTACGCACTTTTGAGAAATGATCTTAGAACAAATTTAGTATGGTTTATATGCAACATTTTATGAATGAGGCCCCAGATCTCTGTGTGGAGCACTGGCTGTTGTCAGACTCCTTGTGCAAACAAAAATCTCACTGGATTATTACAATTAATGCAAAAGATATGCACACTACAGCAAAAGATAGAAATAACTGGTTTAAAAATAAAAAACATACACAATCAACGAGCAGATACTCAAATGGATTTGACATTGCTGGACTAGTTTAGAGAGGAGCCACAGGGATTTTCTGGTTTGGGTTACCAGTAAATTGGCACACATGACAAGTTCTAAAAAAATCCAAAAAATTTGTTGCAATCAATCATAGGTTTTCCTCACCCCCAGCCATTCACATACAATTGAAACGAGGTTACGTTCGTAACAGAGTACGTTCCCTTTCGATACTTCACTCATACTGCGTTTGGGGAACGAATTCAACCGCACCGTGCCACGGTAGGGAACGACAAGACTTATCTTGAACACTCTGGGGTCCAGGGGATAAGTGAGAGGGCCGGAGCCGTCGAACCCTTGACGCTACACTGCTAAGAGGGAGCTAATTCCCTGGAGGTGGTATGATGACGGAATCTGATAGAGGCCGTCATATCAAACCGAAAGAACCCGAGCGTGCAAGGTCGGGATGTCCAGGTTATAGAATCTGACAAAAGTGGACTGGCGAGGACCAGCCGGCCGCCTCACACATGTCCTTGATAGAGACACCACTAGACCAGGCCCATGAAGAGGCCATCCCTCTAGTGGAGTGGGCTCTTACTCTTATGGGACACTCAAGGCCCATAGAGGAGTAACATAGAGCGATAGCTTCGACTATCCAATGCGAGAGGCATTGCTTTAAGACCGAAGACCCCTTGGTGCGGCCACCAAACAGACAAAAAGCTGGTCAGATTGTCTGAACGGCTGTGACCGCTCAATGTATATCCTCAAAGCCCGCACTGGGAAGAGTAAATCCAGCTCTCGCTCCACCTTGAGCGTGGAAGGCGTGAGACCCTTGTCTAGACGCTCTTGGAGAAATTACAGTATCGGAGAAACATCTCCCTCAGCAGGGTCTTCGTTTCGTGCTGAGCACTAGTCAACGAAGACTGAACATTTCTGGGCATAGAGGCGTCTTGTAGACGGGGCTCTCGCCTGAGCAATGGTGTGTAGCATGTCCCCGGGGAGGCTCAGAGGCTCCCATCGAGGGACCATACATGCAGAGCCCAGAGTTCTGGCTGTGGATGCCAGATTGTCCTGTTCGCCTGAGAGAGGAGGGTCCCGCCTCAGGGGGATCGGCCATGGGGCTTTCATGGAAAGCCTGAATAGCTCCGAGGAACAAAACTTGGCTCCTCCAGAGTGGGGCCATCAGGAGGACTCTGTGCCTGTCTTCCCTGACTCGTCTGATGACCTGAGGGATCAGAGCGATCGGGGGAAAAGCATAAAGGAGCCTGGGCCAGTCGTGGGCCAGCGCATCTGTGTCCTTCGAAAAATAAGTTGGGCAATGAGAGTTGCTTTCTGAGGCGAAGAGGTCAACCTCTGCCTTCCCGAAAATCTCCCAGATTTTGAGAACCGTCTGGGAATGGAGCATCCACTGGTCCGAGGGGACATTACTTAGCGAAAGCATGTCTGCTCCCAGATTCGTCTTGCCGGGTATGTGCGTCGCCTTGAGCGATCGCAACCTGGGTAATGCCCATTCCAAGAGGTGCTTTGCCAGTGCGCAGAGGCGGCTGGACGAAAGGCCGCCTTGGTGATTTATGTAGGACACCACTGTCATGCTGTCTGATTGGACTAGGACGTGGTGCCCTTTCAGGATCGCCTGAAAGGATTGAAGGGCTCATTCTACTGCCAGCATCTCGAGGCAGTTGATATGGAGATGCGACCACAAGCCGAAGGCTGGTCTGCCATCGCACAAAGCGCCCCAACCCAGGTTGGACGCATCTATTGAGAGCACCGTCCTTCTGGAAACCGCCTGTAGGGGTACTCCATGACTGAACCAAACAGGGTTCATCCAAGGCTCCAGGGCTGCTAGACAGGCCTGGTTGACCCTGATGCGAAAGCATGAGGTGGGACCCGGAGTTTCAGCCAGTATTGCAGGGGCCGCATTCGTAGGAGGCCGAGCTGTAAAACTGGGGAGGTGGAAGCCATCAGCCCTAGCATCCTCTGAAAGAACTTCAGAGGGAAACGGGCCTTGCTCCTGACAGAGGCCGCGAGCTGCTGAAGTACCAGAGCGCGCTCTGGTGATATGACCGCCCTCATATGGACTGAGTCGAAAAACCACTCCCAGGAACGTAATACGTTGGCTGGGGAGCAGTGAGCTCTTGGCAAAATTGACCCTGAGTCCCAAGCACTCTAAGTGGCTCAGGAGCACGGATCTGTGGTTGTCTAGCTCGGAAAGCGCCTCGTTCATGCACTTCGTGAAAGTGCGGGGAGCTAGAGACAGCCCAAAGGGAAGGACTGTATATTGGTAAGCCACACCCTCGAATGCGAATCTCAAGAATCGTCTGTGATGGGGGGCTATCTGGATGTGAAAGTAAGCGTCTTTCAGGTCCAGCAAGAAGAACCAGTCCTCGGGGCAAATCTGCGTGAGGATCTGCTTCAATGTCAACATCCTGAACTTCCATTTCATGAGGGAGAGGTTCAGGAGTCTGAGGTCTAAGATGGGTCTGAGACCATCATCTTTCTTGGGGACAAGGAAATAACGGCTGTTGAACCTCGAACTGCTTTCTGAGGGAGGAACTAGCTCTATGGCTCCCTTCCTTAACAGCGTCATCACTTCGGTGCAGAGGACCTGAGCGTCGTCCGGCTCTACCAAAGTGGGAATCACTAGTGAGTAGCCGTGTTTTATTATCCCCAACACCCACTTGGACATTCCGGGGATGGCCTGCCAAGCCTCGGCCCATGTGACAAGAGGCTGGATAGTGTCAGATGGCAGGCCGCTGACTAGGGGCCTGAACACTGACGAGTTTGGAAGAGGAAAACTGCTCTCTTTTTGAAAATGTAAAATATTTACTGTGTTCGCCATAATAACGGTGCTTTGCATGGACGCAACAACGGTGAGCCCAGGTCGCATAGCAGGCAGGTGAGAGAGCTTCTGGGGTGGTCCGGCCTCAGCGGGACTTTGCCCCTTCCTCTTTCTTTCCCAACAATCAGGATGATTTAGAGGGCGTCGGGTCCAGCACAATCCTTTGCCGGGGACCCTGACGTCTAGGCGGTTTAGCGCGCTTAGCGGGGTGAGTAGAAGGGACAGGCTTGCTCTGGTGCTGAGTCGGCGCAAGTCCTGGGGCGACTCGAGGCAGAGGTGGAGCGCTTGGGCAGGAAGTGTCGCATGGCCTGGGATGACTTGTGTGCCGCAGTGAAGCACTCTGTAAAACCTTCTACAGCTGGCCCAAAGAGACCAGATGGAGAGACTGGGGCGTCGAGAAAGGCCACTTTGTCGCTCTCCTTAATTTCCGTTAGGTTGAGCCAGAGGTGCCAAATCCGTGGCGCTGCGGAGGACACGAAAAGCAGGTTCATCAGGGCTAGACTCATCCAGGGAACGGAGAAGCTTTGCCTGGAACACTTGCAATATGGCCATGGTGTGTAGTGCTGAAGCGGCTTGGCCCGCAGAAGTGTAGGCTCTGTCGGCCATGGCAGAGGTTGTCCTGCAGGGCTTGGAAGGAAGGGCTCTCTTGCTTTTCCACCCCACAGCCGAGGGGGGGCAGAGGTGAGCAGCCACAGCCTCGTCCAGGTGCGGCAATTGCTCATAGCCCTTCTCCTGAGAACCGTCTACTGAGCTGAGAGCTGCAGAGGAGGGAGTGCATAGGCGGGCCGAGTAGGAGGCGCGCCACGACTTGGTCAGCTCATCATGAACCTCAGGGAAGAACGGGGCAGAGCGCTGGCGGGGGGCCTGGCGGTGTCCTGGCAGGTACCACTCGTCCAGGCTGCTGCGCGTTGGCTCTTCAGGGGGAGCCCACTCCAGATTAAGCTCCTCGACAGCCTTGGAGAGGATGCGGAGAAGCTCGGCATCCATCCCAGCTCTGGCGTCGATGGGCTCCAGTGATGGTAGGTGGCCGGGGTCAGAATCACCGGCCCAATCCTCCGTTTCAGAAGCCGCGAGTGACATGGAGTCATCAAGCGGCTCGTCCTCCAATCTGCCGAAAGAGACTAGGTCGCTTGCTTCAGCCGAGGGACGCTGCTCTGGGCGTGAGAAAAGGACAGGGGACGGCTCTCTCATTGGAGAGGGTGAGGCACGCGGGTGCTGAGCCGGCGTGAGCTCACCCAAATCCGGGCGCTGAGCCCCTCTTCCCCGCCATCTTTTCCTGGCCGGATCGCAGGAGGAAGAAGACAGGGGGGCGCGAGGGGCGGGATCACATGCTCTCACAAAAGCAGCATGAGGTCTCAGTGAGCGCCGGGCAGAAGACGCACTCAGCATGGCCGTCATCCTCATGCAGAGGGGCTCTGCATGTGCCACGCCATTTCACAACGGCGTTAGAAATCGCTCTTTTAGAGAGGTGAAAACCGCTGGAAATGCTCTTTTGTGAATGCCGGATAGCAGCAGGATATCGCTGAGAAGTGGCCGGAAGCAGAAGCGGGTGGCCCGAAATCGGCGCTGAAGAGCGGCTGTCTTCGAGAGCGCCGGCACTGCAGGCGGTCTCAGCTGATCCGCTGCGATGCCTCTTCGATGGCGAGAGTTCAGTCGGGATCCAGCGAAGTGAAGTCGTCGCTGAAGGAGTGAGATCTGATTTCCTCTGGTGATTTGCCTGCTTATATAGCCATTCGCCCCACCCATTTTGGTGGGCTTTGGCGTGCTGCATTGCCACAGGCTTGCGCAGCTACGCAGTGCTGTCATGTGTTTAAAAAAGTTTACAGATTAAACCAATGGCAGTGAGGTGGCACTGTGTTATTGAAAAAAGGCTTCAGTATCGAGGAAAAAAGGAGCTTTTCCCCATACGCAGTATGAGTGAAGTATCGAAAGGGAACAAAGGTTTAAGGCCGTGTGTCCACCTAAAGGCCCGGACACACCAAATTGACTTCAAAGAACTAGCGGCGACGTAAGCCGACGGTGTTGTCACCTTGCGCTGAAACACACCGCACAGACTACAGCCGACAGCAAACTAACATGCGCGTTCTGCGCTTGTGTGAGAGAAAATAAGTGTCCATATCAGCAGCTATTAATAGAATATATTCGTCAACATTAGCATATTAGAATGATTGCGAAAGATCACATAACATTTAAAACAGCCTTCTGTTTGTACTGCCTTCATTCACATGCTTGTTTTCATCATTTTTGCTTTAATTCTCAGCACTGACTCGTTCGCTAAACTGAACATCCATTCAGATCCATCCATTCAGATAGGGTGGATAGTATGCACATTGAGGCAACTAAATACTAACCCATTATTATCAGTGATGCTGTCTACACTGGATGCGGCACGACACAACAAATCCCAGACAGTAAATTGATGCCACATTCTATTTATTACGTACTGACACAAAGTCCAAATGATTTTAATAGTCGCTGTGTCGCATCCAGTGTAGATAGAATTCAGCTGCGGTGCAACATGGCAGATGTCACATCCGGTGACAGGGTCTCTGTGTGTGAGCAAAGAAAATGATCATTATAAATACAACAGTCAGTATACTAAACATCGCACATTCTGCGATGTGACTATCGTGGATGCTCACATTGCGATATCGATGCTGAGACGATATATCGTGCAGCCCTAATTCATAGTAGTCTGGGAATCCCATCTGGTACCAACAGGAATACTTGGAGACAAGCAATATTAATGTGTCCTCCATAGTTGTTTAGTCGTAGTACAAGCAGAATGTGTGACAATTGGTCGGAGTGGTACTTGCTCCTGCCCCTCCTCGACTGTTGTTTAGTTTTTGAATAAAAGCAACACCTGACACAGGAAGGCCAGATCGAACAATCACATCACCATTTCCAGGATCTGATTTAAAAGGTACCTTGTGTAAGCAGGCTTTTAAGAAGGTCATTTCTATTTCCCTAATCAATACATCTACCCATTTTGCAGTTTGACTTAATAGTGGAAGAATCCTTTCAGCAAAAAGGATTGAGACGCTCCTGTCTCTCTCAGGATTTTCACAGAAAAATGTTCCTCCTGTCCTGGCAGATACACAACGGTAGTAGTAATAAATGGAGCATACTCCGTATAATTATCAAATGTATCAAACACGCCTCAAATTTAGGCCCTAACCCGGCCCTGGCCCGAGACGCTAAGCCCAGCCCTTGTCCGACAGCTTATCAGAATTACTGGACCGAGCCTGACTTGAACCCGTCTTTTTTCCCCCTTCTCCCAAAACAGCTTATACTACTGTTTCAGCTGTTAAAATAGTTCAGTTTTGTATGTAAAGGCAAAGCGATTATATTTCATTTTGTTTTTTTTATAAGGTTAATTTAGAAAAATGTTTGGAGCATTTTTTGTAAGTTTTTGTTTTTTAAAGTAATGACCAAGTGGCCAGCGGCAGACATGTTTGATCAATTTAGCCTTTTCAAATAATCACGACTTGCCTAAAGAAAAATGATCACTTGCATTTTTTTCAGTGGATACGCCATCATTTTTGCCCATAAAATTAAGACTAATACATCATTCATAACTGTAAAGGGTCTACTTTTATTTGTGTGCACTCACAAATCAATAAAACATCGTGCTTTTATAAAATAAAGAAAACATACAAGATGGGCTTTTTGCCGTCTCGTCTTGAACAGGAGCGCTTCACAAAAATGGACCAAAACTCAGTGAATACATGCCTCAAAGACATGAATATATCTATAGAGAACTTTAAATTACTACTTAACAAAATAAACAATTCAAAATCTCTTTCATTATAATCATAATCATAATCCGTAAAGATGCACTTCTCTCTATAGGTGCGTCTAATGAGGAAATGGCGAGACAGGATTGGCAACTTTATCCTTGCGACTCCGACCTCAGAAAACACTAGTTTATTAGTAAATAATTCAAATACACACACACAAACAAGGCTTCTTAACTAGCTCATGTTAATTACTCTCACAGTTTATCAGCGGCAAGCTTTAACCTATTTTGTGCATTTGAACACAGAACTCTTCATCTGTCTGACGGCATGCACCATGCATTGCCTGAACCCCATACAGTGAAACTGCATTCAGTCCTATGCCATCCTTTGATATACAATGCAATTGAAATTCAGTGTTCATGCTGGGCTAACACTGAATAGATGCAGTAGTAGCATCCTCATATTCATGCAACATGTGGCAGTGTCCTTGTGAGGTTTTTCTTAAGGTTAATATCATGCTGGCTTTCGAAATTAAATTTTCTGTCAATGTGTATCACCGCTAGGTGGAGGGGTCAGCGCTTCTAGTCAGGTGTCAAATTAAATTGACAAATCGCGCCAAAGGTGTACAAAAGAATGACATAATCTTCAGGGGGCATGTCAGATGCAAAAATGTCATTGCGGTGGAGCTTTAACGGAGGATAGCGAATCAGACAAATGAAAGAGCAACAGTATACAAGTGCTCAGTTCTGCTTAAGCTTAAGTTAGTTAAGCTCAGTTAGTCTAGCACAGTACACATAGCTAGTTTTTTTTTAAAAATAGAATAGAATAGAATAGAATAGAATAGGTAAGTGCTAGTATTAGTTCGTCAGGTGCTGGCGAAAAAGATGTGTCTTTAGACATTTTTTGAAAATGGCCAAAGACTCAGCTATTTGAATGCTATTCAAAATAGGGAGGTCATTCCGCCAGTTTATCTTGTAGGCAAACATCAGTACCTTGAATTTGATGGGAGCAGCTACTGGTAGCCAGTGTAAACTGATGAAGAGAGGTGTAACATAACCTTTTTTCGGCTCGTTAAAGACCACTCTCGCTGATGCATTCTGGATCAGTTGCAGATGCTTGATAGTACATGTGGGCAGGCCCGCCAAGAGAGCATTACAATAGTCCAGTCTGGAAAGAACAAGAGCTTGGACAAGGAGTTGTGGGGCTTGCTCTGATAGGAAGGGTCTAATCTTCCTAATGCTGTATAAGGCAAATCTGCAAGATCAGGCCGTTGTAGTAATATGGGCTGTGAAGCTTAACTGATCATCGATCATAACTCCAAGGTTCCTGGCTGTCCTTGAAGGAGTTATGGTTGACGAACCCAGCTGTATAGAAAAGTTGTGATGAAGTGCTGAGTTGGCTGAGACCATGAGCAGTTCTGTCTTAGCAAGGTTGAGGTCATTCATCCAGCTTGAAATGTCTCTCAGACAGGCTGCAATGCGACTAGCTACCATCGGATCATCTGGTTGGAATAAGAAGTAGAGTTGAGTGTCATCAGCATAGCAGTGATAAGAAAAGCCATGCTTCTGAATAACAGATCCTAATGACATGCAGATGGAGAAGAGAAGAGGTCCAAGCACTGAGCTTTGAGGATACCAAGTAGCAAGAAGTTGTGACCTAGATTACCTACACTTCATAATTTCATTGTTGTTATGTTTAGGCAGAGGTGGAAAGTAACCAGAGGTGGAAAGTAACGAATTACATTTATTCGCGTTACTGTAATTGAGTAGCTTTTTTGTGTACTTATACTTTTTAAAGTAAAGTTTAAAATCTGTAATTTTACTTTTACTTAAGTATATTTTGTTTGAAGTATTGTACTTCACTACATTTTAAAACACATTAATTACTGAGTAAAAAAAAAAAAAAAAAATCGCCCCCTGGAAACTACTGCAGTAAATAATGGACAGGAGGGCAAACTGGCGCTAAAATCACAAGAAAGATGCAGAGGACAAAACAGGCGTTAGTGGTGCAGACACCGCTGAAAATGAAACCCCGTCATATTCTGAAGTTGAACTCGAAGGAAATGAAGTGAACCCCTGGCCATATTAATGATTTATTGTGCAGTGTAAGCTGTGCTTACCTAGAGAGACCAAACTAGCAGCTTATAAAATCTCGACAAGACATCAACCCTTCGCAAGCATGTAGAAGTAAGCTAAATAATTGCATCGTTGCATTGGTGGTTAAAATGAAGCTTTGACATTTTAGCAAGAGGTTTTGCACAAATTAGCCAAAAAGACAGTGGTGCGGAGTGTGCGATATATATATCGTCTGCAATAATACCTTAATTGTTGTTTTAAAGATGTGCACGCGCATTTATATTGCGTTCTTTCACTGTGTGATTCAGTCTGTTGAAATGCATTTAGAATGATCACAAAATTGAAGATATAGGGGCAGAAAATTTACATATTTATATCATTTCATATAGTAAATCAAAATCACACAAAGAATGCCGTCTTTTCCTTTAAAAATCATCATGATTACACACACATATAAAGGCTATATATATATATATATATATATTTTATATATATATATATATATATATATATATATATATATATATATATATATTTTTTTTTTTTTTTTTTTTTTTTTTTTTTTTACAACAGATCAGTAAACAAGTTAATTAAGAGACTTGCGTTTTTAGACACCATATTGCCTGTTTTTGCTCTATTTCTACAACAGAAAATAATTCCAAACACAGTCACCAAAGCACAGTTTTGCGTCTCTGAGCAACATGACAGTGTTTCGTTCCTGAATGAATCAACCGTTTAAATGATTCGGTTCAATCGCAATGACTCACTTATAAACAGTGACTTGCTGACATATATTGGCCATTTTAATTTCACATTTAAAGTATCTTTTGATTTTTTTTTTGTTTTTATAATTCATTTCTTATAATTTCAAATGAGTATTTAACATTTTATGTCTCGTATATCAAAACATTATTCATGCATTTCTAACAGCAGGTTAAATGCATTCTTGTCCTGCACTAAACAGTGTGTAAATACATCTAAATGCCACTTCCGATGAAGCTTCTGCATTTCCTCTGCATTGAAAAGATGAGTTTGTTGATACTGATTTGCCTGGTAACAGCCCAAACGTCTTATTATTCTAAATAAATGATTCCTTTAATTAAAAACAACTAGTTTGAGATTAATAGGCCTAAGGGGTGTCAATCTCAGTTCCTGGAGGGCCGTAGCCCTGCAGAGTTTAGTTCTAACCCTGCTCCAGCACACATATCATGTAGTTTTCAAATAAGCCCAAATGATTAGATTAGCTGGATCAGGTGTGTTTAATTAAGGTTATATCTAAACTGTGCAGGACTATGGCCCTCCAGGAACTGAATTTGACACCCTTGCCTGTCCCATTTTTACCTCCCTTCCACTGTTAAAATGTAACTAAGTAATTTTTACTCTGAGTAAATTTTAAATGAGCTACTTTTTACTTTTACTTGAGTAGATCTTGTACTTAAGTAAAATTTCATTAATGTAATGGTACTTTTACTTGAGTAGAATATTTTTGTACTCTTTCCACCTCTGTGTTTAGGGCATATGCGCGAACGTCACGACACATGTTTACATTAATCTACACCCCGCCTCCAGCAATGCGGGGGTGTTGGAATGTTCAAAAACAGTATACCGTCACTCAGCCTTTTCAAGCTTCTTTTTGCCCCCAAACGAAGAACGAAAACTAACTTCGCCTTAAGACTTGATTTTATAACCAAATACAGCGTTATTACGGACTACAACAGGTAAGAAATCATAATCTAATTACAAACATCTACATTATTTATTTTTAATTAGTGTGTTGTTTTTAATTATTCTTTCAAAACTATTTAATCGAACTCAAGATAAATGTCTTGCAAAAAAAATCATGGATTTTCTAAAAAAAAAGTTTGCCAGCACTGGAATTTGTCCATCAAATGAGGGTAATAGGCCAGCTCCTCGACAGAAGAAGTGGTATAAGATTTATCAAAGGGTGAGTGAGTGTTTGTTACCTTTGCATGATAAAGAAATAAAAAAAGACTTTAATTGTTTGTTGACTTGCATAATCAAACATTATTAGTATCTTTGTTTATGTATTTGCATAACAGAATGGCTTCATTACAAACATGTACCTGATCCCATTCATTAGAACAATGTAATGTGGTTTAAGCCATAACATAACACAACCATCAATGTAAACCAGGTGTCATAATTGTTTATAGACATTTATGTAGATAATGTTGCAGGTATTTAGAAGTTTTTATCATACTGTTAATGAAAAGCTACATTAAAGATTTTTGTGTACTGGGAGATTTGGAGATTTGAGAAGGTGAGGGAAGGGATGGTGAGTGAATGGGTGGTTTGAAGGTGTGAAATCTTCCTCTCATGTTTTTCTCTCCTTTAAAGAGAGATGCAGCTATAACATTATATATAAGATAAATAATGACTCATGTCCTAGAAATGTATCAATTAATTAATATATGAATTTAATGAAGTATTTTATGCTCAGTTAAAGGTGACATATCATGAAAATCTGACTTTTCCATGTTATAAGTGCTATAGTCAAGTCCCCGGTGCATCTACCAACCAATGAAAATTTAAAAAGATTAACCCAGTAACTTTGTTTTGGTAAGCCTTTTTCTGCAAGCATCTGAAAAAATGAGGAATTTTAATCTGGAATTTTCCACCCACGGTGCTGTCATTTTGATTTTGCAAGCAACAAACGGTGTATCAGCTCTAATGCCATAGCGAAAGTTTGAGCCAACAAAACTAACTGCTAACTGTCCTGCTTTTGGCTGCACAGAACACTATTTAGAGTCCCACCCTCAGAGGAGAGCAGTGGAATTAGTGATTTATTTACTGTATATTGCTGCTGCCACACAGATCTAAAATAAACATGCTATTTATTTCCCAGCTGTTTACCTTCACAGACATAACCAACTGTTTTTGTAACTCATGTGTGTTTTTAATGTGAACTTGTGTGTTAATGAGAACTTAGTTTAGTACTCACATGCTGTGACAGCCGCTTTCTGTATGTGTGCACTCAGAAAACCATATTTCTGAAGTATTTTCTTTTTTTTTTTTAAATTTTTTAATTTTTATTATTGGAATACACAAAATACAATGAAAGAGCCATATTAATAAATCTATGCATTACTTTTTTCTATTAACAACTAATAAGGGTGGACACAAACATGAACAGTCACAACCTTCAGTTAACCCAAACCCCACCCACCCCAAAGGAGGAGAATAAAACTCAAGTACATTTTCAAAGAAAAATATTATTTATATTTATAAAATATAAAGTATTTTTGACAAAGTCTACTAGAGCACCCCAGTTTTTATAAAATTTGTCAGTGGAACCTCTTAAATCAAACTTAATTTTTTCCCAATATATAGAAAAGACAAAAATATTCTAAAATCTCCTCACTGAGTGGCAAAAACTCCATTAATAAATAAATCAGAAAAATACACAAGGACTTTGTTTTCCCATGAAGCATAAGCACAATCTAGAGTTGAAGGAATAAAAAAATGATTCTTGTAAATAGGGCCATATAGAGAAGGAACAGCGAGTTTAAAATGTTGTCTGAATTGCCTTCAGATCCTAAGCGAAGTGCATACTACTGGATTTGTAGTAAACATGGAGGAGTTACTGGATAAAGGAACACATACCAAGGCAAGGAGTGAAGATGAAGAACAGGACTTTGCTTCTAACTTACACCAATCTAAATGGGGAGAGTTGTACCAGCCATTAATTTTGCTAATATTTGCTGCCCTGTAATTCATAAAAAATTAGGCAGTGCTAGACCTCCATCTGTTTTATGTCCCTGAAGATATGTCTTACTTAGCCTAGGAGGTCTGCCCTGCCATATATAAGCAGTGGCGGCTCCAGACAATTTTGATTGGGGGGCAATGGGGGGTCCTGGTCATTTCAAGGGGGTCTCATGAAAACCAACAAAAAATACAGTGGACACGGCTAATAACTGCATATTACTGCTACTAAACAACAAAAACAACACAGCATATCAACTACTTTGTTTTTAATTAATTAATCAATTGCAGTTTGCAAACAATATCTCAAACTTTAATTGCCATAGCCACACCCATGACAGAAAACAAAATAGTATCTATTCTCATACTCTCACCGGCTTTTGATTGCCCTACTTCTGTCCAGTTTCCCCCTGTCCTCTTCTCTGCTCCTCTTACTCTCCAGTCTCCTCCTGTCGTTTTATCTGCTCCTCTTACTCTCCAGTCTCCTCCTGTCGTTTTATCTGCTCCTCTTACTGTCCAGTTTCCCCCTGTCCTCTTCTCTGCTCCTCTTAATCTCCAGTCTCCTCCTGGCATCTTCTCTCCTCTCTTCAGTCTCCACAGGTGTGATTTACTGCAACATATGAGTTTATAGTACACATGAATACGTTAGTATTTATGCAAAATACAGCAATACAATAGCAAGAGGTTCACCTAACTCACTTCACTCACCAATATTGAAAGCTCTTTTGTCCAGTTTCCCCCTGTCCTTTTCTCTGCTCCTCTTAAGTCTCCAGTCTCCTCCTGTCCTTTTCTCTGCTCCTCTTTAGTCTCCAGTCTCCTCCTGTCTTCTTCTCTGCTCCTCTTGTCTCCAGTTTCCCCCTGTCCTTTTCTCTGCTCCTCTTAAGTCTCCAGTCTCCTCCTGTCCTTTTCTCTGCTCCTCTTTAGTCTCCAGTCTCCTCCTGTCTTCTTCTCTGCTCCTCTTGTCTCCAGTCTCCTCCTGTCTTCTTCTCTGCTCCTCTTAAGTCTCCAGTCTCCTCCTGTCCTTTTCTCTGCTCCTCTTAAGTCTCCAGTCTCCTCCTGCCATCTTCTCTGCTCCTCTTTTGTCCAGTCTCCTCCTGTCTTCTCTCCATTCTCCACAGGTGTAATTTCCTGCAACAATTGTGTTTATAGCACATTAAATACAGTACAATTTAAACCTGTTAAAATTAGGGCTGTCAAATGATTAATCACGATTAATCACATCCAAAATAAAAGTTTTGTTTACATAATATATGTATGTGTACAGGGTATATTTATTATGTATATATAAATACACACACATAAATTATATATTTAGAAAATATTTACATGTATATACATTTATATATTTATATTCTTATATTTTATATTATATATAAATATATTTAATATATAAACATAACATATTCTTCTTAAATATATACATCCATGTGTGTGTATTTATATATACATAATAAATATACACAGTATACACACATATATTATGTAAACAAAACTTTTATTTTGGATGTGATTAATCATGATTAATCATTTGACAGCCCTAGTTAAAATATAATGTAAGGAGTGTACTCACCACTTAAAAGAGAACAACCCATTTTGTTTTTTTCTGTCAATGAGGCGTTTCAGGTAATGTAGTTCTGCTGAAAGGTTGTCTACTAATATGCCATAGTGCCTAGCCATAGGTTGAAGGGCATCTTGGTGCAGGAAGGTCTTGTGTTTGGGATTAATAGCTGCAACTCCTTTCATAACGTGGCAACTGTCAGCAGAGAAGCGCCTATTCAATTCACTGATTAAACGGTCAAGTACTGGGAAAAAACAGTGGATTTTGTAGTCTTCTGGTGTTTGCAGTATCTTTTTCCTTGTGTGGCTATTGCTGACATGAAACTGCTGCAGGTGGGAGGGCTGTATTATTTTTCTTTTTGCCTGTTGGCGCTGCATGTCAATGCCCACTCTCTCACACGTCATTTGCACCCTGCCACAAATGGGTCCAAGTTTCACCATTGCGTTCTTCTTTGAGTGTTTCAACCAGTGAAAAGACCAGATCAATGGCGGATGCCAAATCTAAATCTGTGGCCTGTAGTTGGTCAGATAAAGTTTTTGTGAGCCCAAATATGTTCTCCAGCATGTAGATTTGCAAAACAAACTGTGCATCAATCAAGCCATTTAGTGATCTAGCCTCAATAGCACTATGGCTATTTGTTTGATTGCTGACTTCCTCAAGTGTGGCTAAGATGCTAGGAAGGCTTTGCTTTATTGCCCAAAGACTATAGTACTGACATGCCCATCTGGTATCTGACAGACGTTTTAATTCGACAGCTCTTTTAGTGGGCTCAAGTTCTGTTTGTTTCTCCATGAACACTTTGTGAGTTACTGAACCAGAAAAAAAGTTGTAAAGTAGCTGAACTGTGGCAAAGCAGTCAGCAACTCGTTTTACATTATGGACACAGTCAACTAAAACCAAGTTTAATCTGTGTGCATGGCAGTGGATGTACACTGCATGTGGGACTTCTCTGCGAAATTTTTCCTGAACACCGTTGTTACAGCCAGACATTACAGATGCCCCATCGTAACATTGTCAAATGCATGCATTTTTGTCTATATTGAATTTAGCCAATGCCCCTTTCACTGTCACAAGTAAAGACTCTGCATCCAAACCATCAGCTGGAACAAAATCAAGAAACTCTTCATAAATGTCATCATTGTGTATGTAGCGCAGAACAACAGATATCTGCTCTTTTTTGCTCACATCTTTTGTTTCATCCACCATTAAAGTAAAGTGCTCTCAAAGCTTAACTTCGTTACTAACCTGCTCTCTCAAAATGCAGGCCATTATATCAATTAATTCATTCTGAATGTCATGATGGACATATTTTGCATTAACTGGCCCACTAGATAATTTTTTTGATGCAGTGCTATCAAACTTCCCCAGCAGATGTAACATTTCAAGGAAATTACCTCTGTTGGTGGACTGTTCATTCTCTCGGTGACCTCTCTGACAAATGGTTTGACAAGCTGTAAAGCGCAGTGACTCAACAACTGCTCGCATGTAGATCCTGTTTTCTTTAACAATTTTCTTATGTCCATCATCATGGAGGTGCGTCAAAATCCTCGATCCGTTTTTCTCTCTCTCCTTAAATTCACACCACCCTTCCATTGCCACTTTGTGAGAAGCACTGGCGTTATGTTGCGCCACTTTCTCTCCTCCTTTTCTCCAGTTTTTAAACCCTTCCTAGGTGAAGCACTTTTCTGAGTGACCACCAGTTCCATGCACACTGTGAAAAAGTGATGACAGGCAAAACAAAAAACCCCTGGATGCTAGCTGCCTGTGATCCAAAAGAATGACGCGGGTATGATTTTAGTTGAGGCTGTCTTGGTTTCTCGGCTGGGCCATGGCTTAAATCCCCCGTTAAATCCACTCCGCTGTCAGGATTCCCACCATCTGTGCCCGCTGTAGCGCTCGATGAGGTGCCATTTCTTTCCATCTGCTCACCTGTCTTCTCTGCCTCGGAGGCTGCGAGTTGCTCCGGTTGCACCTCCTCATCCTCCAATTCCTTGGTGTCCTCTGTTTCTAGGATCAAGCAGAGTTCTCCCTCCACTGCAACGGGTATATTTTCACTGCTATTGCTATAATTTCCGTCTGCTCTCAATTTTTTTTGAGGTATGACAAAGCGATCCATTTTTAGCTTCAAGCTATAGCTTTAGCGTAGCAGCTCTTGCGGGCTCGCGGCAGCGCCTTGAACGCAATGACGCAAGGCGCAGCGACGTTCATGGGGCGTCGCAGTGATTCTTATGTTTATTTTTTTATATGTCAAATAAATTATTAATTATTATTGTTCTGCGTAGTTTGAAGAGAAACATTATTAAATCTTTATCCCGGATATATATATATTTTTTACAATCAGTAAAAATAAGTAGGCATCAAATGCTGTTTCAATACATAATTTGGGAGGGTCTTGAGACCCCCCCCAAGACCCCCCTGGTGCCGCTTGTGTATATAAGTAGAAATAGCCCCATCTAGCAGTTTAAAGAAGGACTTGGTTAAAAAAAAAAAAAAAAAAAAAAAAAAAAAAAAAAAACTGGGAGAGTCTGAAAAAGGAATTGAAACAATTCCTTACAAATACAAAGCTATAGAATGAGGTTCTATTGCTAAGGCAAACAATAATGGAGAAAGAGAACACCTTTGACGGGTGCCTCTAGAGAGGGGAAAATATTGTGAACACAAAAAGTTGGTTCTAACACTGGCAATAGTTGTGGTGTACAGAAGATGTATCCATGATGTAAAAAAAGAGCCAAAACCAAATCTGTCTAGTATAGTGAATAAATAGTTCAACTCGACTCGGTCAAAAGCCTTTTCTGCATCCAATGAAATAATCATCTTACCGGATGCAGAAGTGGATGGAGAAAAAAAATCGCATTTGGGAGACGTTGAATTTTTGAAGATAATTGTAACCCCCTAATGAAACCAGTCTGATCTTCACAGATTATTTTAGGAAGACAGGGATCCAGATGGCAAGCCAGCACCTTGGCTAATAATTTAACATCTGAATTTAACAAACTCATAGGCCTCCAACTGCCACATTCAACTGGGTTCTTATCACGCTTAAGTACAGTATAAGCGAAACAGAAGCCAAAGTGAGAGTTAAGGGAAGAGAGCCTTTGACTAAAGAATCATTGTACACGTCTAACAATAAAGGTGCTACTTGAGTATGAGAAGATCCCTCCAGTGGACGAAGCCATGGCCGCACACCTGCCATTGGATGGAAGTCAAAGGCGACCCTCCCGTCCAAGCCATGCCGGACGACTTCGGCTTTCGCAGGACGAGCTTACGCCTCAGCCGGCCAGGCTGCTTCGGCACTGCACTCCATGGCAGTGCTTAAAGTGTACCAGGGCAAGCTCCTCTGCACCATGGACTAAGTGGGGCACAACCTGGCCACAGTTAAGGAGTTGCACAGTGCTACGGACCTGGCCCTGCACGATACTAGGGCCACCGGCCAGGCTATTGGGCATTTGATGGCCAGCTTGGTGGTGTTGGAATGCCACCTCTGGCTGAATCTGACGGAGATCAAGGACGCGGATAAAACAGTCTTCCTCGACTCGACTGTCTCCCCCGCTGGTCTCTTCGGCCCACTGTGGATGGGTTCGCTGAGCGCTTCACCGCTGCACAAAAGTCGTCCAAGGCTATGCGACACTTTCTGCCCAAGCGCTCATCTTCGTCTGCCTCAAGTCGGCCAGAAAACCAGCTCATGCCGCAGCCTGAGCCTCGCTCGTGCTCTACTAAATGCTACCCCTTTCCGATGCGGCAGGGACCCCGGCCCAAGATAGTGCTGGACCCGGCGCCTCAGAAGTCAGCCCGATGGACCAGTCAGGAAGAGGGGGAGGCTAAGTCCCACTGCGGCCGGACAACCCAAATTGCCTTGTCTCACCTTCCCGTCACCCCATTCTGTTCCGGGTGCCCGAAGCGATGTGTTTGTTGCCTGCACAGAGCCCAGCATAGCTGCATTACCTTGACGACTGGCTCGTTTTGGCCAAGTCAGAGGTGGAGCTGGTGGCTCACAGATCCCTCCCCCTCAACCACCTAGAGTGTTTGGGGCTCAGGATCAATTTTTTTAAGAGCTCGTTGTCCCACAGCCAGTATATCATGTTTCTGGGGACAATTATCGACTCGACCCGTAGAAGGGCCGTGGTCTCGCCAGAGCGCTCTGGCCATTCGGCAGCTCGTGGAAACATTTACGCCTGGAACGGCTCTGCCGCCCAAGAGGTTTCAGAAGATGCTAGGTCTCATGAGCTCAGCATCGCCAGCTCTGCAGCTGTGCCTGCTCTACATGCGGCAACTACAGTTTTGTCTCCCGCCACATATTCAATGATTCAATTCAATTCAAGTTTATTTGTATAGCGCTTTTTACGATAAAAATCATTGCAAAGCAACTTTACAGAAAATTACGTTTCCACAATATTTAGTAGCTGCTTATCAGTGGTGACTGTCAGTTTATGTGCATACGGCAGAAATGTTCGGAAAAATCAATAAAAGACATAAACAAACAGACGATTAACACTATTAACAGCAAGTAAATCCCGTGGCAAAACAGAGAAACAAATAGAGACATAATTAGTGTAGCTGCTGTTCCAGCCAAGTAAAATTAATTAGTTTAACCCAAGCTAAAGAATAATAATGTGCATTTGATCAGATATAACCGCAGGTCCAAAATTATGAGATGCATTATTTGAATGCTTGGCCAAAGAGATGTGTTTTTAATCTAGATTTAAACAGAGAAAGTGTGTCTGAACCCCGAACATTATCAGGAAGGCTATTCCAGAGTTTGGGAGCCAAATGCGAAAAAGCTCTACCTCCTTTAGTGAAATTGCTTATCCTAGGAACTATCAAAAGTCCAGCGTTTTGTGACCTTAGGGAGCGCGATGGATTGTAGCGTGGTAGAAGACTAGTTAGGTACGCAGGAGCTAAACCATTAAGGGCCTTATAAGTAAGTAATAATATTTTGTAACTGATACGGAACTTAATTGGTAGCCAGTGCAGAGACTGTAAAATTGGGGTAATATGATCATATTTTTTGACCTGGTAAGGACTCTAGCCGCTGCATTTTGGACTACCTGTAGCTTGTTTGAGGATGCAGGACAACCACCTAGCAGTGCATTACAATAGTCCAATCTAGAGGTCATGAATGCATGAACTAGCTTTTCTGCATCAGAAACAGGTAACGTTTCGTAGCTTGGCAATGCTTCTAAGATGGAAGAATGCTGTTTTTGTAACATGGGAAATATGATTTTCAAAAGACAAGTTACTGTCTAAAATAACACCCCGATTTTTGACAGTAGAGGAAGTAACATTACATCCGTCTAATTGCAAATTGTAATCTACGAGATTCTGTGTAATGTTTTTTGGTCCAATAAGTAATATCTCTCTCTTATCTGAATTTAATAGGAGAAAATTATTGGTCATCCAATCTTTTTACATTTTTAACACACTCTGTTAGATTAGATAATTTAGAAGTTTCATCTGGTTTCGTTGAGATATATAGTTGAGTATCATCAGCATAACAGTGTAAACTAATCCCGTATTTTCTAATGATATTACCAAGGGATAACATGTATATTGAAAATAGCAGAGGACCTAGGACAGATCCTTGTGGCACTCCATATTTTACTGGTGATAAATGAGATGACTCCCCATTTAAATAAACAAAGTGGTAGCGATCGGACAGGTAGGATCTAAACCATCTTAAAGCCTGCCCTTGAATACCTGTATAGTTTTGTAATCTATCTATGAGTATGTCATGATCTATGGTGTCGAACGCAGCACTAAGATCAAGTAAAACTAGCAATGAGATGCAACCTTGGTCTGCCGCAAGAAGCAAGTCATTTGTAATTTTAACAAGCGCAGTTTCTGTGCTATGATGGGGCCTGAAACCCAAGATAGAGATAATTTTTTTGCAGGAAGGAGCACAAATGAGCAGACACAACTTTTTCTAAAATTTTAGACATGAATGGAAGATTTGAAATGCGTCTGTAATTTGCCAGTTCACTAGGATCTAGTTGTGGTTTCTTAATAAGAGGCTTAATAACCGCCAGCTTGAATGGTTTTGGGACGTGACCTAAAGATAATGACGAGTTAATAATATGGTGAACTGAAGTGGTTTTTCTGCTACAGGTAACAACTCTTTCAGTAATTTAGTGGGTACAGGATCTAATAAACATGTTGTTGGTTTAGATGCAGTAATAAGTTTATTTAGCTCTTCCTGTCCTATAGTTGTAAAGCACTGCAGTTTATCTTTGGGTGCGATGGATAAAACTAAAGTAACAGACGCTGTACAATCTACATTTGTTATTGTATTTCTGATGTTATCTATTTTATCAGTGAAGAAATTCATAAAGTCATTACTATTTAACTGTGAGGGAATATTTAGATGGGGTGACGTCTGGTTATTTGTTAATCTAGCCACTGTGCTAAATAAAAACCTTGGATTGTTTTGGTTGTTTTCTATGAGTTTATGGATATGCTCGGCCCTGGCAATTTTTAGAGCCTGTCTATAGCTAGACGTACTGTTTTTCCACGCAATTCTAAAAACAAGTTAGTTTTTCTCCATTTGCACTCAAGACTACGAGTTTCTTTCTTGAGAGAGTGGGTATTGCTGTCGTACCATGGCACAGTACGTTTTTCTCTAACCTTTTTCAATTTGATGGCGGCAACAGCTTCTAATGAATTAAAGAAGATAGTGCCAATGTTGCCAGTCATTTCGTCTAGTTCATGTGTATTTATGGGTACACAGAGCAGTTGAGATAAATCAGGCAGGTTATTTGCGAATCTGTCTTTGGTGGCTGGAACAATAGTTCTGCCCGGACGATAACGCGAAGCCATATAGTTATTATCATCAATACGCAGAATGCACGATACAAGGAAATGGTCAGTAACATCATCACTTTGAGGTACGATATCTATATCAGTAAGATCGATTCCATGCGACATAATTAAATCTAGCGTATAATTAAAATGATGAGTGGGCCCGGTGACATTTTGCTTTACTCCAAAACAGTTTAATAAGTCAGTAAATGCAAGTCCTAATGCATCATTTGTATTATCAACGTGAATGTTAAAATCTCCAAAAATTAGCACTTTATCAGCGGTTACCAACAGGTCTGAGAGGAAATCTCCAAATTCTTTTAGGAATTCTGTATACGGCCCTGGTGGTCTAAACACAGTAGCCAGAGCAAGAGATACGATAGATTTCTTTTGCATATCTGATAGTGTAACATTAAGCAGAAGTATTTCGAATGATTTAAACCTGTATCCTGTTTTCTGGGTAACATTGAGAATATCACTATATATTGTTGCAACACCGCCCCCACGACCAGTCTGACAGGGCTCATGTTTATAACAGTAGTTTGGTGGAGTAGACTCATTTAGACCAATATAATCATTTGGTTTTAGCCAGGTATCAGCCAAGCAGAGTACATCAAAACTATTATCCATGATCATTTCATTTACAATAACTGCTTTGGGTGTGAGTGATCTAATGTTTATGAACTTTAGAAATTGTTTTTGTTCATTTATTTTACGTTTTTCTGGTTTAATCACAATATGATTTTTTTCTAGATCCTACATTAAATGTATATTTTGACCTCACTACTTGGGGAACAGACACAGTCTTAATAGATTGGACAGTGCAAGTACTTCTTACATTTAAGAGGGTAGAACAAAAGCCATTAAAGCAGTTATTTGAGAATTGGCTTACTAGTCAAATGGAGTGTAGAGTCCTGGAGATGTTGTTCAACAGGAGTTCCGCTCCGACTCTGCTGGGGTGCAGGCCATCAGCGCGAAAAAGCCTAGGACGCTCCCAGAAAAGATTCCAATTATTAACAAAGAGCAGTTTCTGTTCTTTACACCATGACAATAACCATTCATTTAGAGCAAGAAGTCTACTGAACCTTTCGTGTCCTTGTCGATACGTGGGCAGTGGTCCTGACACGATTATCGTCGCCGTGGGCGTCATGCTGTGAACCGTCTCAATCAGGCTCCTGAAGTCTCTCTGATCAAGGTGAGTCAAGCGTGCAGTGCAACCCTGGCCACTTGGACGAACCCCAGCTGGTACGAGCAGGGGGCAGCGGTGGGGATAGTTGGCAGGAGGAAAGTCATCTTCACAGATGCTTCCAAGATGGGCTGGGGAGCCCTGTGCGAAGGCCATCTGACCTTTGGCGTCTGGACGAGTACAGAAAGCAAGCTCCATATCAACTGCCTGGAAATGCTGGCTGTATGTTTAGCTCTCTACTCTTTCTTACCACTCCTGGCAGGGAACCACATCCTAGTCCGGTCGGACAACATGGCAGTTCATAAATCCTTCATAAATTGGCAAGGCGGGCTCTCTGTGGAGGAGCCAACCATGGCTCTCGGACCTGTCGCAGCTGTCGTCAGCGGAGCCATGGCCGATCCCCTTGAGACGGGACCTCCTCTCTCAAGCGAACGGAACGATATGGCACCCCAGACCTCTCATGCTCCTATAGCCGGGCAGTCTGTGGGTAAAAACAACCTGGTTGTTAATTTGTTAATGACCATTCTGCCTCTTTTCAACAGTTGGAAGAGCTCTTTTGTGCTTCGGAGGCCACACCAAGGTTTATTTGGTCTCGAAGCCAAGGCTATCCAGATGGATAGTGGACACGATAGCTCTCGATTACTCTAACTCCTATCAGACGTTGGATCCCGGAGGATGAGCACACTCCACAAGGGGCATGGCCTCCTCATGGGCATGGTCTAGTGGCGTGTCTATCGCACAAATCTGTGCGGCGGCCAGCTGGGCCTCGCCGTCCACATTTGTCAGGTTCTACAACCTAGATGTTCCTGTGCTACAAACGCAGGTCCTGTCAGCATAAGCCCACCGTCACTGCGTCTGGGTCCCTGGGGTTAGCTTTGTCCCCTACATGTTCTCAGGCCCCTTGGCGTCTGAACTGTAGGAGGTCAACAAGATGACTGGTGTAATTACATCCCCGGCTGCTCTGGGAAATTTTACATATTCGTTACAAGCCCTTCTTAGATAGCACGGCGTGATTATATTGTCACCATAGCGTCTTAGCCTAAACGGCTTACGACGCAGTACGAGTGTAGTATCGATAGGGAACGTACTCGGTTACTAACGTATCCTCGGTTTTCTTAGATACAGAACGAGTACTGCATACTTTGCCATGCTATGTGTAAGGACACCTCATGTCGTCGCTTCAGTAGAATTAAATCAGCTTCCCTAGGTGAAACGGCCGCTTATATAGCCCGATGCCCTGCCCCTTTTGGCGGGCTCGGGCAGGCTCGCTCACCATAGGCTCGCGGAGCTCTGCTGCACGGCCATTGGTTAGTTTCTATCGAACTCCACCAACCAATGGTCGTGCAGTATCACTGTCTTAAGTAGCCCACTTCCTCTACTATACAACACATTCACAAAGTCAAGACACAAGAGAATGACTGCTGTAGTCTAAATCAAGAGAGTCAACAAATATTAATATCTTGATTTGAGCTTTTTTTATGCAAGTTTGTACATTAGCATGAAACTTATATTTTCTAAAACATTAGTTTGACGAATCATTTTGTGAAATAAATAAACTAAGCAGGTGTTTTATATAACCATATTGTGATCATATTGGAATCTAACCTGAAGGGGGCATTAAAAACGAATAATCGTAAAAATGCCCTCTGGTGGCGTATATGTGTTGCATCATCCTTGAATTCCTATTGCTGGATTGGCGAAGGTGAACCTGCTCGCTAGTCATGACAGTGACAGTTAATTTTTCAAACTGAGGAGTCCGCCATTTCTGTCTGTTCATCCCCCAGATAACCATGGTTGATAAATGGTCAGTAGATGACCTAATGATGATCTAATCTCACCTGCAAGTGCAATATTATAGGGATACTCCACCCCAAAATGAAAATTTTGTCATTAATCACTTACCCCCATGTCATTCCAAACCCGTAAAAGCTTCGTTCATCTTCGGAACACAATTTAAGATATTTTGGATAAAAACCGGGAGGCCTGTGACTGTCCCATAGACTGCCAAGTAAATAACAGTGTCAAGTTCCATAAAAGATACGAAAGTCGTCATCAGAATACTTCATCTGCCATCAGACCTGCAATCAGGGTTATATGAAGCGACGGAAACACTTTTTGTAAGCAAAGAAAACAAAAATAATTACTTAATTCAACAATTCCTTTGTCAACAGTCTCCTCTGTGTCTCTCCATATCACCATATGCTATTCTGTATCATCTGCGCCACAAGGACGTGCTGTATCTACGTGTATTTAGCTTTGATTTGAAAGAAAACAGCGTATCCTTGTGGCTTATTAACTCATCGTTGTCTATAAGTTTTAGCGCCCAAACTCTGGAATAACCTACCTAACATTGTTCGGGAGGCAGACACGCTCTGTCAGTTTAAATCTAGATTAAAGTCAAGTCAAGTCATCTTTATTTATATAGCGCTTTAAACAAAAAAGATTGCGTCAAAGCAACTGAACAACATTAATTAGGAAAACAGTGTGTCAATAATGCAAAATGACAGTTAAAGGCAGTTCATCACTGAATTTAGTGATGTCATCATTCAGCTCAGTTCAGTTTAAATAGTATCTGTGCAATAATTTGCAATCAAGTCAACGATATCGCTGTAAATGAAGTGTCCCCAACCAAGCAAGCCAGAGGTGACAGCGGCTAGGAACCAAAACTCCATCAGTGACATAATGGAGAAAAAAAACCTTGGGAGAAACCAGGCTCAGTTGGGGGGCCAGTTCTCCTCTGGCCAGACAAAACCAGCAGTTCAATTCCAGGCTGCAGCAAAGTCAGATTGTGCAGAAGAATCATCTGTTTCCTGTGGTCTTGTCCCGGTGGTCGTCTGAGACAAGGTCTTTACTGGGGATCTGTCTCTGGGGCTCTAGTCCTGGTCTCCGCTGTCTTTCAGGGCTGTAGAGGTTCTTTCTAGGTGCTGATCCACCATCTGGGCTGGATACATACTTTATCCGGGTGACTGCAGTGACCCTCTGACTTGGATACAGACTGGATCTGGTGGCTACGGTGACCTCGGGATAAGAGAGAAACAGACTAATATGAGCATAGATGCCATTCTTCTAACGATGTAGCAAGTACATCGGGTGTTATGGGAAGTGTTCCTGGTTCCGGTTTACCTAATTAATGCAGCCTAAAAATCCTTTAACGGATTTGGATATTAGAAGTGTATTAGTATGTTATGTGTAAGCCAGGTTAAAGAGATGGATCTTTAATCTAGATTTAAACTGCAAGAGTGTGTCTGCCTCCCGAACAATGTTAGGTAGGTTATTCCAGAGTTTGGGCGCTAAATAGGGGAAGGATCTGCCGACCGCAGTTGACTTTGATATTCTAGGTATTATCAAATTGCCAGAGTTTTGAGAATGGAGCGGACGTGGAGGACTATAATGTAACAAGAGCTCGTTCAAATACTGAGGTGCTAAACCATTCAGGGATTTATAAGTAATAAGCAAGATTTTAAAATCTGTACGATTTTTGATAGGGAGCCAGTGCAGTGTTGACAGGACCGGGCTAATATGATCATACTTCCTGGTTCTAGTAAGAACTCTAGCTGCTGCATTTTGGACTAACTGGAGTTTGTTTACTAAGTGTGCATAACAACCACCCAATAGAGCATTACAATAGTCTAACCTTGAGGTCATAAACGCATGGATTAACATTTCTGCATTTGACATTGAGAGCATAGGCCGTAATTTAGATATATTTTTGAGATGGAAAAAGCAGTTTTACAAATGCTAGAAACGTGGCTTTCTAAGGAAAGGTTGCTATCAAATAGCCCACCTAGGTTCCTAACTGATGACGAAGAATTGACAGAGCAGCCATCAAGTCTTAGACATCGTTCTAGGTTATAACATGCAGAGCTTTTAGGCCTTTAGGCCTCTGTTTTTTCAGAATTTAGCAGTAAGAAATTACTCGTCATCCAGTTTTTTATATCGACTATGCATTCCGTTAGTTTTTCAAATTGGTATGTTTCGCCGGGCCGCGAAGAAATATAGAGCTGAGTATCATCAGCATAACAGTGAAAGCTAATACCGTGTTTCCTGATAATATTTCCCAAGGGTAACATGTAAAGCGTGAAGAGTAACAGGCCTAGTACTGAGCCTTGCGGTACTCCATACTGCACTTGTGAACGATATGATACCTCTTCATTCACTGCTACGAATTGATGGCGGTCATATAAGTACCATTTAAACCATGCTAATGCACTTCCATTAATGCCAACAAAGTGTTCTAGTCTATGCAAAAGAATAGTGTGTAGTGTCGAATGTAGCACTAAGATCCAATAGCACTAATAGAGAGATACAACCACGATCAGATGATAAGAGCAGGTCATTTGTAAATCTAATGCTGTGTTCACACCAAAAGCGAATAGAGCGTCAAATTCGCGTCTAGTTTGCCGATTGAACATTTTAAGATCATTCGCTTCATTCGCGCGAGAAATTAACTTCACAATAGACGCGAATTCGCGTCTTGGGGGGGCTTCTGCCAGCTGAGTTGACACAGCATTTTCAACCACCATTTTTATTTGGATAATTTTCAAAATATTACTGTTATCGTGTCATGAAATTTAGTTTTAAAATTATTTCAGGCGAGAATGTAGTTGTTTTAAACTCAAATATGCGGTTTATTTATAAAGACAGAGTCTATAAATGTGTTTCGCCGATTTCAGAGATGAGCTCCATGCGATCAGCGGGAGCTCAGTGATCACGTATCCGCCGAGAGCAGCCTCACCTCGGCTAGACCTTCTGACATTTGCCGCTGGCTCTGATGTCTCTTCAGTGGTTCAAGATAAAATATCATTTGTTTGGGGTAAATCTCATCTTTGGCCTTTACTCAATTAATCTATTAATATGTTTTATATATATATATATAGGTCATTTTTATTTCTGTCTCTATAGAAATATGAACTTTTGTCATATAGCTCCGGTTGACTGCTCACTGACAACATCAGTAATTCCTCCATGTTGAATGAGTGACTCCTGAGCAGGCTCCTGATTGGTTAACGCGGCATGAATTGACGCACGAATGAGGCGAATTTGCGTCTACCGTGCCGCGCTAAACGCAAAATCCTCTCCACAATAACTCAATACGAAATTAAAATCGACTTAATTACTAAACATTGAAATCATTCGCGCCAGACGCTCTATTCGCGTTTGCTGTGAATGCAGCATAAGGAGAGCAGTCTCAGTACTATGATACGGTCTAAATCCTGACTGGAAATCCTCACAGATGCCATTTTTCACAAAGAACAATCTGTCCATTGATAAAACTACCATATATAGTATCTTGGAAAGAAAAGGGAGATTCAAGATCGGTCTATAATTAACTAGTTCTTTGGGGTCAAGTTATGGTTTTTTGATGAGAGGCTTAATAACAGCCAGTTTGAAGGTTTTGGGGACATACCCTAATAACAATGAGGAATTAATAATAGTCAGAAGAGGATCTATGACTTCTTGAAACACATCTTTTAGGATAATATAATTAAAAAAGTCTAAAAAACACTTTTTTATCCTATATCATTTAACAAGCATAAACAATCCTCCCTCTCCTATAGTAGAGAATGAGTGGAACTGTTCCTCAGGGGATCTATAGTGCACTGTCTGATGTGATACTGTAGCTGATGGCTGCATGGTTACAATTTTATTTCTAATAGTATCGACTTTAGAAGTAAAGTAGTTCACAAAGTCATTACTGCTGTGATGTTGAGAAATGTCAACACTTGTTGATGCTTTTTTTTTTCGTTAATTTAGCCACTGTATTGAATAAATACCTGGGGTTATGTTTGTTTTCTTCTAAAAGAGACGAAAAGTAATCAGATTTAACAGTTTTTAATGCTTTTCTGTAAGATAGGTTACTTTTCCTCCAAAGCAATACGAAATACCTCCAGTTTTGTTTTCCTCCAGCTGCGCTCCATTTTCCGGGCTGCTCTCTTTAGGGTGCGAGTGTGCTCATTATACCACAGTGTCAGACTGTTTTCCTTAACCTTCCTTAAGCGTAAATGAGCAACTGTATTTAAAATGCTAGAAAAGAGAGAGTTTATAGTTTCTGTTACATCGTCAAGTTGTTCTGAGGTTTTGGGTATGCTAAGGAATTGGGATACATCAGGAAGATTACTTACAAAGCAGTCTTTTGTGGTAGAAGTGATGGTTCTACCATACTTGTAACAAGAAGTAGAATTTACAGTTTTTAGCTATATGAAGTTTGCACAAAACTAAATAATGATCTGAGATATCATCGCTTGGCTGCATAATTTCAACACCATCAACATCAATTCCATGTGACAGTATTAAATCTAGAGTATGATTTCGACAATGAGTAGGTCCTGAGACATGTTGTCTAACCCCAATAGAGTTCAGAATATCTATAAATGCTGATCCCAATGCATCTTTTTCATTATCAACATGGATATTAAAATCACCAACAATTAAAACTTTATCTGCAGTCAGCACTAACTCGGATGTAAAATCAGCAAACTCTTTAATAAAGTCTGTATGGTGCCCTGGTGGCCTGTATACAGTAGCCAGTACAAACATCACAGGGGATTTATCATTAACATTTGTTTCTCTGGATAATGTTATATTAAGCACCAATACTTCAAACGAGTTATACTTGAAGACTGCCCTCTGAGAAATCCTGAAAACATTGTTATGAATTGAAGCAACACCTCCCCCTTTACCTTTTGGACGTGGCTCATGTTTATAACAGTAATCTTGGGGTGTAGACTCATTTAAAATAATGTAATCATCAGGTTTTAGCCAGGTTTCTGTCAAACAGAGGGCATCTAAATTATGATCAGTGATCATATTATTTACAAAAAGTGCTTTCGTAGAAAGGGACCTGATATTCAATAAGCCAAGCTTTATCATTTGTTTATCCGTATTGCATCTGTTTTTTATTTGTTAAACTTCAATTAAATTGTTGCTCTTAAATTGGTTTGGACGTTTTTTGTATTTAGCATCTTTTGTATTTTTTGTATCTAGCCCGGGAAACAGACACAGTCTCTATAGTGTAATATCTAGGTGAAAGAGTCTCTATGTGCTGAGAATTAACTGACTTCTGTGACTGGAGGCTGCTAGCAGACGGTCGGTTTAGCCAGTCTGTCTGCTTCCTGACCTGGGCCCCAGTTAGTCAAGTACAAACTCTAAGACTATGTGCCATATTTCTAGAAAGAAGAGCAGCACCACCCCAGGAGGGATGAAGACCATCTCTTTTCAACAGGTCAGGTCTGCCCCAAAAGCTTGTCCAATTGTCTATGAAACCTATGTTATTCTGCGGGCACCACTTAGACATCCAGCCATTAAATGATGACAATCTGCTATGCATCTCATCACCACAGTAAGCAGGGAGGGGACCAGAGCATATTACAGTGTCTGACATCGTGCTTGCAAGTTCACACACCTCTTTAATGTTATTTTTAGTGATCTCCGACTGGCGAAGTCGAACATCATTAGCACCGGCGTGAATAACAATCTTACTGTATTTACGTTTAGCATTAGCCAGCACTTTTAAATTTGCTAAGATGTCAGGTGCTCTGGCTCCCGGTAAACATTGGACTATGATGGCTGGTGTCTCTATTTTCACATTTCGTACAATAGAATCGCCAATAACTAGAGCACTTTCATCAGGTTTCTCAGTGGGTGCATCACTGAGTGGGGAGAACCTGTTTAATATTTTGATCGGAACAGAAGAGTGGTGTTTAGACCCACAACTACTCCGCCTAACAGTCACCCAGTTGCCCTGTTGCAAAGGCACTGTTACCCGAACGAACAATGTACAGGACTCCCTGAGCTAGACGCATCCAAAGCCGTATCTAGAGCCCTCACATTCTTACTGTCCTCAATTAAAGTTTGGATGCGTGTCTCTAATTCTGAAATCTTCTCTGTCAGCCTAACTATTTCCCTGCATTTATCACATGTGAATCCCTCATCACCGACAGAGATAGATAAACTATACATGTGGCAACCAGTGCAAATAACAATAGCAGGAGAAGCCATTACTCACCGTGCTTGATGAAAGATTCTTACCACAGTTGTTTGAGGAACCGGAGAGAGAGAGAAGCGAGAGAGAGGAGAGGAGAAAAGAAAACAGCGATAGGCACAAATGGAAATGCTAATGACAAGCTAACGAGGGCTAACGCGATGCAGGTGCACTGCACTCGCAGATTTAAAATAAAAGTGAACGATCAAATTAATCAGATTAGATTGATAGATAATATCAGAAATATGGTGGGAATTAAGTTATATTTTATCACTTTAAACAACAGAGAGTGATATAAAGATTCTACAGAAAAACGAAGCTACACGGAGCTTTCACAAAACAGCAGCAAGGCAAGCAGGAAGCAGGAATAACACTGTCCAACAGCGACACCCACAGGTAGGAGGAGACCCATCAAAGACCCATCTCTTTAACCTGTCTTACACATAACACACTAACATATTTCTAATATTTAAATCCGTAAAAGGATTTTTAGGCTACATTAATTAGGTCAACCGGAGCCGGGAACACTTCCCTTAACACACGATGTACTTGCTACATCGTTAGAAGAAAGGCATCTACGCTAATAATAGTCTGTTTCTCTCTTATTCCGAGGTCACCGTAGCCACCAGATCCAGTCTGTATCCAGATTAGATGGTCACTGCAGTCACCCGGATCCAGTACGTATCTAGACCAGATGGTGGATCAGCACCTAGAGAGGACCTCTACAGCCCTGAAAGTCAGCGGAGACCAGGACAACTAGATGAGCCCCAGATACCCTGTAAAGACCTTGTCTCAGACGGCCACCGGGACAAGACCACAGGAACCATTTGAGTCCTCTGCACAATGTGACTTTGCTGCAGCCTGGAATTGAACTGCTGGTTTCGTCTGGCCAGAGGAGAACTAGCCCCCCCGACTGAGCCTGGTTTCTCCCAAGGTTTTTTATCCATTCTGTCACCAGTGGAGTTTTAGTTCCTTGCCGCTGTCGCCTCTGGCTTGCTTAGTTGGGGGACACTTTATTTCCAGCGATATCGCTGACTTGATTGCACAGATACTATTTAAACTGAACTTTGCTGGATGATGATCACTGAATTCAATGATGAACTGACTTTAACTGAAAAATGAGTGTTTAATATTGTTATTTTGCATTATTTACACACTATTTTCCTAATTGATGCTGTACAGTTGCTTTGACAATCTGTTTTGTTAAAAGTGCTATATAAATAAAGGTGACTTGACTTGACGTCCCAAAGCCATTCAAGCTGGCAGTTAAGCCTCTTAAGAAACCACAATTAGATCTTAGTGAACTGGCAAATTACTGACCCATTTCAAATCTTCTAAAATCTTTCAAATCTGTCTAAAATTTTTGAAGAAACTGTCTGCTCATGCGAAAAAAGACCTCTATGAAGAATTTCAGTCAGGTTTCAGGCCCCAACATAGCACAGAAACTGAACTTGTTAAAATTACAAATGACTTGCTTCTTGCATCAAACCAAGGCTGCATCTCATTGCTAGATTTACTTGAACTTAGTGCTGCGTTCGACACCATAGATCATGACATACTCATAGATCGATTAAAAAACTATACAGGTATTCAAGGGCAGGCTTTAAGATGGTTTAGATCCTACCTGTCTGATCGCTACCACTTTGTTTATTTAAATGGGGAGTCATCTCAATTATCACAAGTAAAATATGGAGTGCCAGAAGGATCTGTCTTAGGTCCTTTGCTATTTTTAATATACATGTTGCCCCTTGGTAATATTATTAGAAAATACGGGATTAGTTTCCACTGTTATGCTAATGATACTCAATTATATATCTCAATAAGACCAGATGAAACTTCTAAATTATCTAAGCTAACAGAGTGTGTTAAAAATTTTAAAGATTGGATGACCAATAATTTTCTCTTCGTCATCACCTGTTTGATTATGTCTTTAATGGATTTTTTCTTACATTTCTGCCATATGTATAACTGACAGTCACCGCTCATAAGCTACTACTAAATATTGTAGAAACTTCATTTGTATCGTAAAAAGCGCTATACAAATAAACTTGAATTGAATCGAATCCTGATTTATTAATTATAAACAATGTGTAGATGTTAACATTCATGTGTCAAAATAAAGAGATTGCTTGTAAAATCTCAGAAAATTTGTATTATTTAATATATTAAACAGTATTTTAGAATAATTTTGTTCCTTTTTTTGGATGACAGCAATGTATAATTTAAAGTTATCAGTTTCATTGTCATAATAATTACTGTAATACCAAAGGTATTTAAGTGTAAACTATAATTGCAATGATCATTTTATGCGAAAGTAGTCATGGATAAAAATAAAATGCTTAAAAAGTGCTCAAAAAATAAAAATACCTTACTTGACTAATTTTTTTTTTTTTTTTCACATACAGCTCCTTCTGGGGCATTATTGCAAGCGAAAAAAATGAAATGTCCGCAACACTGCTTTAACTCCTATATTTAATAAAAGGCATCGTTTCGACCCTGCTGGGTCTTCTTTTGTCCTGCACCTGCTAGAAAGTGGGATGTGCACACAATTACTTGTTTAGCATTATTGCAAGCTCCATCTGTAGTTCCACTTCCTCGTTTGTGGCCTCGCATGTGTCCTGGAGTCAGGCTGTCCTGCAACAGCTAGATCTGGCTCACTCTTTCGGGTTATCCTGACGATGAAGTAGACACACTTTCATTTTGCATTCTGTTGTTAGGCCTTCATCACATATATATGCAAATACTTTACAAAACAAATATATGAAAATAAATGAATGTGTGTATTTTGCTTTTTCTAAGGTATACCTGTGATATGCGGGTCATCCGGCTCCTGCATGAGTGTAGTTTAGGCAATGGCCCCATCAAGCAGCTGCATTGAGGAGTGGCTCCAGTGTCTGACCCGGTACACCACCCAATGTGTTGACTTCCTCAATCATTCTGGGTGATGCCAGTAAAATTCCAGGAACCTCCAGAACCTACAGTGGTGCCAATCTGAAAGTGGTTACTCACTGTGTCCAGACAAGATATCCTAACAAGGCTGGACGAAATCCATGCAAGGATAACATCCACCTATGGCTCTGTCTTGAAGATGGATTTTACTAAAAAGATTAAGGGGCGGTCACACTGCCCTTTTCGCTCCACTGCCATTCATACGTATGTGAGTGCATCAGACCGGAAACGCAAGCCCGTGCAAAAAGTTTTGCAAAAAGAACTCTGCTTGGTGCAGTTTGGTCAGGGGCTTATAAGTGTACTGACAGCCCAGGAACGAGCAGGACTGGATATGATGAAAGATAGTCTGGTGAAAAGATACCAACAGGCTGGTGTGGATCCACCTGCTGTGTTGTATGTGGACTGTGGGTGCTGCACCAAGTTGGGCGAGACCAAGCTGAAAACAGTTTGGCAAGATCTCATGATACATTTGGATATCTGGCATTTTATGCGCAGAATTGCTTTGGGCTGTACAACTGATGCCCATCAGCTTTAGCCCATCTCCATGTCACGGCTATCATCGTGCATCTATGAATGGGATGCAGCTGATCCTACAATGATTTGCAAAGCAAAGAGAGAGCTGTTGATGTCCCAGGGTTGGCCTGTGCTGACAGATGTTAGGCTCTACATTCCCGGAGGAAGACCCGTGGAGAGGAGACTACTAGTCAAGTCAAGTAAATTCACCTTTATTTATATAGCGCTTTAAACAAAAAAGATTGCGTCAAAGCAACTGAACAACATTAATTAGGAAAACAGTGTGTCAATAATGCAAAATGACAGTTAAAGGCAGTTCATCACTGAATTCAGTGATGTCATCATGCAGCTCAGTTCAGTTTAAATAGTATCTGTGCAATAATTACAATAATCAACAATAATCGCTGTAAATGAAGTGTCCCCAACTAAGCAAGCCAGAGGCGACAGCGGCAAGGAACCAAAACTCCATCAGTGACAGAATGGAGAAAAAACCTTGGGAGAAACAAGGCTCAGTCGGGGCGCCAGTTCTCCTCTGACCAGACGAAACCAGCAGTTCAATTCCAGGCTGCAGCAAAGTCAGACTGTGCGGAAGAGTCATCTGTTTCCTGTGGTCTTGTCCCATTGGTCGTCTGAGACAAGGTCTTTACAGGGGATCTGTCTCTGGGGCTCTAGTTGTCCTGGTCTCCGCTGTCTTTCAGGGCTGTAGAGGTCCTTTCTAGGTGCTGATCCACCATCTGGGCTGGATACAGACTGGATCTGGTGGCTATGGTGACCTCGGAATAAAAGAGAAACAGACTAATATTAGCATTTTACATTACATTGGGGGCCGGCACCCAATCAGAATCAGATAAAAATCTTACCCCTTTTAACCATTTAACTTTTTTTTTAAACAATTTTTTTTTTTTTTTTCAAAAAAAAAAAAACAACAAACAAAACAAACCAAACAAAAAAAACAAAAATAAAAGCTAACATGCTGGCTTTACAGCTCAGTTAAAAGCTTACCCTGTTTAACCATTTAACTTGCTGTTAATGCTGAATAAAAAAATTAAACAAAACAGAAATAAGAAATTGTGCTATGCGATTTGAATTCCATACAATACAAAAACAAAACTCAACTCTAATATAAAATCAAGCAAACCAAAATACTATACTTTAATTCCAACACCATCAAATTGAATTGAAAGTAAGGCTGTTATTTAATGATTGTGATAATAGCAATTCAAATCAATACAAATCAATATGTATATGTAATTATGTGTACTTTTGTCAGTGTACATATAATATAGTTAATATAGTTAATTTAAAGGGTTCACCCAAAAATGAAAACTGGGCCATAAATTACTCACCCTCAAGGCATCCTAGGTGTATTTGACTTTCTTCTTTCAGACGAATCCAGTCGGAGTGAAATTGTCTTCGATCTTTTTAAGCTGTTTTTAATGGCACTCAGTGGGTGTTGCAGTGCATCAGGCCAAAAGAAGTGAAATAAAAAGCACCCATCCATTAAAAAAAAAAGTGAAAGAAAAGAAACATACCAATATTCAAAACGTAACAATTACTTTAATGTAGCTTGCACCAACAGTTGCACACGGGAGCAGCTCCAGGAGGATGACGTATGAGGTCAGCGTTGTGCATGCGTCTCGTGAGTCTCGTGAAAACCAGTGTTTGCTAACAGAAGCAAAAGAAGCAAAGTTTCCTTACTTGAGCAAAGGAAAACCAGTCCCCTCTTGGCTTTTATCGAAATCCTTGGACTTTCTTCTTTACAAATCCTCGTTTTGCACTTCTAATTAGTAACCATTGTTTTGTTTTGATCTCTCCCCTGCGCTTCTGCGTTTATCACTTCTGAGCAGCACATGCACAAAGCCGACCTCATATGTAATCTGCCAGGAAATTCTTCCGTTTACAACAGTGAGCACAAGCTAGAAAAGTTAGTTAGTTCTCTTTAATTGTCTCCCTTAGGAGAAATTTGTCATAGGCAACTGGGAAAGCAGATAAAAAAAACACACACGGAAGAAGAAAAAAAAATACATACATACATACATACATACATACATACATATTCATAATAATAAACCATTCCAAAACATAGTTCCCACACAATCCTAATAATACACTAACATTACATGTTGCCCATCACATTACCCTCACCCACACAACAATTTCAATCACTTACTCAATAATTTGACAGATAACGGAATTATAGAAAATTTAACTCTATATCTCCTGACCGAGGGCATAAGCTCATACTCCTTATGGAGAATATGGCTTGGGTCACTAATAATTTTAAGACTCTGCTTCTTAACAGACCTCTCAAAAATACACTTAAGAGAAAGTGGAGACAACATACCAGTTATTTTTCCAACTCATCTAACCACATTTTGAAGTTGTGACCTAAGTTTAACAGTCAAATTGCCAAACCATATTGTAAGACCATAGCATATTATAGATTCAATAGCTGATAAATAATAATATAATAATAATAATAAATTGATTATTATGTTTTAAATATGGTTATTTTTCTTACAAAAACTCATTGATTCACTACAGGCCTTTGTTCACCCCCCAGAGTCGTATGAGACACTTTTTTTTTTGGATGGGTGCTTTTTATTTAACCTCTTTTGGACTGAAGCACTGCAATAACCACTGAGTGCCATGAAACAGCTTGAAAGATCAAATTTTTAAAAAAAAAATTTAATATAACTTTGACTGGATTCGTCTGAAAGAAGAAAGTGATACAGCTAAGTTTCCTTGAGGGTGAGTAATTTATGGCCTAATTTTCATTTTTGGGTAAACTAACCGTTCAATATAGCAATATCTACAGTATAAATATAGACTTTTACCCATTGCAATATCTCCCCCCACCTCGAAACAAATGCCCTCCCAGGATATCTGTCAACCCACCCTTCTATAGCAATCAAGAACCGGGCCTGCTAGTTAGCAAGTTCCGTGACAAATGCGGCTAAAGTTAACAGACTCCAAGAACTGCTCATCACCCCACGCAAGAGAGGGGTGGGGTGAGCAGAGCTCATTAGCTTTTAAAGGGACATGCACAGAAACGGGTCGCTGTGAACAGAGCTGTTTTTGACAAGGTAAAAAGGGTGTTGTTTTACACTCCCATTTAGAAATTTTAACTAAAGTATGTTATAGAGTTTCCATGAAGACCCTAAAGAATCATGCCAACTTGTGGAAAATGGGCACCCAATGTCCCCTTTAAATATATTTAAATAAATTTAATATAAAGCATTTATTTACATTCTAATATTGCCACTTTTTTTAATCTGAAGAGATTTTATAACTTTCATAATTGGACTGAGTCTGGGCCCTGATTTTTCCCAATTTTCCTTTTTCTCATTAATGGTTATGATGTCATTTGAACATGACATTCATCATGATTAGACATCTCAATTCTCTAACTGCACCACAAGGAGGTGAGGAAGCTTCCAGAGGAGCTATGAATGAGGATACATAGGAGTATCCTATGCGGAAGTCTTTCTTGTCTTTGTTTCCAGCTTTGCTACTGTTCAGACTGTTGGTTACTGCTCTGCGCTTTGCTCCTTGTTTATGTACTTTTCTCAATTTTTCTAAGATTTTAACTACAGCAGATCAGCACAGTATTCAAACAACACATTTTTTGGCACAAACACTACAACTAAAATTTATATTTATTTATTTTTTATTTTTATTATGAAAAAGATGACTCTTTGCCTACCACTGCCAGCAGCTTAATTTCCGGAGATGGGAAAACACAGCTGCCTACATTCAAACATATAATAAAGAAACTACTTGCTGCATGAACTGCCACAGACTTCTACAAAGGATTGCGGTTCTTGAAAAAAAGTTACTTGCTGGACTTCCAAAACAGACGGAACATACAACAGACCATCGTCACAGACCCCCTCAGCATACAGCCGGTGAGTCTCATGAATCTAGTGAATCTCAACATACCAAGTGTAGAGAAACAAACAGTGCAAATTAATAAACTCATGGACATGCTCATGAACTCATGCTCATGGACAGTGGCTGCTCGTCGGGGGAGGCAGGGGAGGCACGGCTTCCCCAAAATGTTGAGGTAAAAATGGGAGGAGAACAATTTAATGTTAATAAAATTCACAATTCATTTCAGTTTGTGTCTCAGAATGTGTATTTTTTGTTTGTAATTTCAGAGCTGTAATACCATAACATGTAACTGAAGTTGGAAAGCTCCGCTTTTCTATCGTGAATGTGCCGAATCTGCTGATGTACTTACAACCGCTAAATGATAGAGAAGGGGGGGGGAGGCTGGGGGAGAGCTGAGCTCTCGTGCCTCCGTTGGTAAAAAAAAAATTAGCCAATCAACATTGAGTGTTCACTTTCAGTGCTGAGTGTTGAGAAAAGAAACCTCTTAAGGGAGGCTAGCCTACCTTCTGGTATATCAACCAATCATCATAGAGACGTAAATTAAGTGATATTAGTTTGAACGTCTCCCGCGATGCTGATAATGTCCAAGTACTTATGAGTAGCGATATTGAATATTTGATTTACCAAGCTGTTATTCAAACGGTATATATACAAAATAAAAATAAAAATAAAGGGAGAACACGCCTAAACTGGATATAGGATAACGTTACGGAGGGATGGATGTCTGCTTCAAGTGACAGGCCAGGTAAGTGAAATTATATTATCTTGTTGTATGTGTGTCGTTTTCTTTACATTTTTCTGACTAAAAGCAACCAAAAAGTCATATTAAAGTGGTTAAGCAAATAATAATAGTAATCGGCAGGGATCCCCAGGCCAATATAATTAGTGTGCCTCCTCTATTTTAAAACCCACGAGCCGCCACTGCTCATGGACACCATCCCCGCTGATCCCTGCCCACAGAGCTCATTACAGACAGACTGTGACGTATCAGAACAACTCCAAGACTCAGCACCCAAGGACGACTTTCTGGAAAACAGCCAAGGAAGCCAGGAGAACATATTTCAGCCACCGGAAACACCAGAGGCAGAGCCCCATTCACCAGACACATTATCCCTCTCTCCAGCATCTTCACTTCTAAGCTTCTCACAGAAAATGGAGGAACTGGTGTATGCTGGGACCAAACTCTCTCACTCTTTTGCTGCAAGCCCCCAGATATCAACTAAAAGCTTGTGAGCCCAGATCGCCCTCCTCCTCAAAACTTGAAATTCACTATAAAATCTATAAAGACAGCTTTCATGCTTTCAATGTGAAACTAGGCACAGCTAGACAGACCTTCTTCTTAAACCTTATAAAGAGTAACTTAAACAACACTTGAACTCTTTTTGCTGCTGTTGAGAGACTAGCAAAAGTGTGCTTAAGTGTTTAGAAGCAGATCTCTTAGAAGTGGTGAATGCCTCTCTTCTTTCTGGGACTTTTCCAAACTCCCTGAAAACTGCAGTTGTTAAACCCATTCTGAAAAAGAGCCTTGATAACACCATATTGAGCAACTATAGACCAATATCAAATCTTCCTTTTATAGGCAAGATTATTGAAAAGGTTGTGTTTAATCAGCTGAACTACTACTTAAACTCAAATTTTCAATCTTGTTTCATTAAGATAATAAATGATATTCACTTAAATTCTGATTCTAGCAAATTATCAGTGCTGGTACCACTAGATCTCAGTGCTGCGTTTGACACTGTCGATAATAACATAATTCTAGAGAAACTGGAAATCTGGGTCGGGCTTTCTGGGATGGTACTCAAATGGTTCAGGTCATACTTAGAAGGTAGAAGTGGTTATGTGAGTATAGAAGAGCATAAATCTAAGGCCGATGATACACGGGGCAACTTTTTTGAACAACATGAGCCCTGTGTCTCACCTGGTTGCCTGTCGACAGCAACATTGCTCAAAAAGTCATTGCATTTGGAAATAAAGATGAAGTTCTTAAGGTGAATGCATACCTGGGCCCGTATTCAAGAAAAATCTTAGTGTTAAGAGTTGCCCCTGGTAAGAAAATTCTTAGAAATGTGGGTGTTCCCTCTTTTTAAATTAAAGAAAAGATCCTAGTAAAGAAAAAAAGTAATTCAGAAAGCATCTTAACCCTTAAAAGAGGTCTTAAAAGTCCAAAATTGTCAGGAGTACGGACAAGAACTTTAAATAGGCTTAAGATTCTCTTTAGATTGAGAAAACCTAATAAAACATATGGGAAAAAAAAAAAAAAAAAAAAGATTCTCTTTAGCAGTGGAGAAAATGGACGAAACATGAAGAGGGAGAAGAAATGTGTTGCATAATGCATGACAGTGAGTTAATAAGATGCTACACATTAGATCATGCAGGGATTATGTTTGTGATTGATCTTATTAGAGACACGATAACATCTCCAACACTTTCTCAGAAATGTCATAGCACCAGAAGTAATCACTACATTAACATATTTGGCAATTGGAAAATGCAACTATGCAGAAGTGATGATTTGGGTCTGTCACAAAAAAAAGTTTTTGTCTTTTCCTCGCTCAGAGTTGCTCTCAGATTGGTCCTGAATCACTCTTAAGCTAAGACTCCTAGTTAGAAACTTTTAAGCTAAATTAGGAGCTCTCTGAGAGGATTCTTAGAATCTTTAAGAATACGGGTCAAAAAACTAAAAATCAAGTAAAAAATCTTGGTGTGACTCTGGAGTCAGACGTTAGTTTCAATAGTCATGTCAAAACAGTAACTAAATCAGCATACTACTATCTGAAAAACATTCCAAGAATTAGATGTTTTGTTTCCGGTCAAGACTTGGAGAAACTTGTTCATGCCTTTATCACCAGCAGAGTGGACTATTGTAATGGTCTCCTCACCGGCCTTCCCAAGAAGCCCATTAGACAGCTGCAGCTCATACAGAACGCTGCTGCCAGAATTCTGACTAGAACCAGAAAATCTGAGCATATCACACCAGTCCTCAGGTCCTTACACTGGCTTCCAGTTACATTAGGATTGATTTTAAAGTACTTTTACTCGTTTATAAATCACTAAATGGCCTAGGACCTAAATACACTGCATATATGTTCACTGAATATAAACAGACCACTCAGATCATTAGGATCGAGTCAGAAATACCATAGTCTAGATGGAAATAGGGGTCCATGCACACCCCCCAGCTTTTTTTATGCCACCTGATTTTTTAAAATCCTTAAAGTGTCTATTTTCAGAATCTGCCAGGAACCAAGCTGAAATAATGTCCCAAAGGGTTCTTTTTTAACCCTTTGCTACACCCAACCGGAACCCGAAAAATCAAAAAATGATATAGAAAGTGGCATAACATTAGAAGTAAACAACATACAGAGACAAATTTACCAATTTTCCCATTCAATTCTGTCCCCAGGAATTTAATGGAATGGTTATTTTTGACATTTGACAACATATTGACCTTATTTCTGGACAAAAATAGCAAAAAATGGCCAAAGATGGATCAACTATTTTTTCGATTTTTCTTCCACAACCTGTTATTTCTTTATCATTCAAGTGTCTATTTTAAGATTAAATCGGGTACCAAGCTGAAATAATGTCCAAAATGCTTTATTTTTAACCCTTTGCACCAAACCCGAAAAATCTAAATATGATATAAAGTGGCATAACTTTTGATGTAAACAACTCACAGAGACAAATGGACACATTTTTCAATACAATTCTGACCCCAGAAATTGTTATTTGTCATGTTTTACAACATCTTGACCATCTGTGGTCAAAAAGAGCAAAAAAAAGTTCATTTGACAGAGTTTTTATTATACTTAGCAGCCTGAAATGGGGTTTATTTTAACCTTTTACTTTACCTATCCTGAACCTGAAGATATTTAAAATAGCTTTACTATTGAAGTAAACAAAACAAAGCAAATTAACTTAAAAAAAAAAAAACTAAGAAAAAAAATCAAAAAGGTCCAAAAAGTTGACTGAGCATCAACTGCCAGTTTTTGAATTTTGGGGCTTTGCAGTTGGCAGTTGGTGGCCTTCAGTTGGTACCTGCAAATCGCCATCTCCCACTGCTCTCTCTTTTGGAAAAATTTCATTAAGTATTTGAAACTATAATTAAGATATACCTTTGTAGTCATAACTTAAAGTGATTTTTCAACAGTTTTTACTATAATCACAGGCTTTCGGAAATCGAATCTGTATTCTTGACTAGCAGTGTTGGTAGCTACTAGCTAAAGTTTTTTTTTTATTTTCAGGCTCAATACTTCATACATACTTACCATGGGGAAAATTAAACAACACAGCTGAAGTGCCTCCAAAGAGGATTCGTTCCCTAACATTACATTTACATTTAATCATTTAGCAGACGCTTTTATCCAAAGCGACTTACAAATGAGAACAGTAGAAACAATCAGATCAACGAGAAAACAACAACGGTATACAAGTGCTATGACAAGTCTCAGTTAGTCTAGTACAGAACACGTAGCCAGGGTTATTTTTTTTTTTTTTTTTTTGAATATGATAGACAAGAAAAAGAAAAAAGGTAAGTACTAGTATTAGTTGGTTAAGTGCAGGCGAAAAAGATGAGTCTTTAGAAATATATTAAAAATTAAAAAATACTAAAATACAAAAAATTAAATCTTGAGGTCATTCCACCAGCTGGGAGCAGTCCAGGAAAAAGTCTGTGAGAGTGATTTTTAACCTCTTTGGGATGGCACCACAAGGCGTCGTTCACTTGCAAAGCGCAAACTTCTGGAGGGTGCATAAGATTGAACTAGTGAGTTTAGGTAAGTTGGCGCCGTGCCAGTGGTCGTTTTGTAGGCAAGCATCAGTACCTTGAATTTGATGCGAGCGGCTACTGGTAGCCAGTGTAACCTGATGAGGAGAGGAGTAACATGGGCTGTTTTTGGCTCATTGAAGACAACCCTCGCTGCTGCATTCTGGATCAGTTGTAGAGGCTTGATAGTACATGCAGGAAGGCCCGCCAGGAGAGCATTGCAATAGTCCAGTCTGGAGTGAACAAGAGCTTGGACAAGAAGTTGGGTGGCTTGCTCCAGCAGGAAGGGTCTAATCTTCCTAATGTTGTATAAGGCAAATCTGCAGGACCGGGTCGTTGTAGCAATATGGTCTGTGAAGCTTAACTGATGATCCATCACAACTCCTAGGTTTCTGGCTGTCCTGGAAGGAGTTATGGTTGACGAACCCAGCTGTATAGAGAAGTTGTGATGAAACGATGGGTTAGCTGGAACCACCAGCAGTTCAGTCTTAGTAAGGTTGAGCTGAAGGTGATGGTCATTCATCAGACAGGCTGAAATGCGAGCAACTACCGTCGGGTCATCTGGTTGGAATTAGAAGTAGAGTTGAGTGTCATCAGCGTAGCAGTGATAGGAAAAGCCAATGCTTCTGAATGACAGATCCTAATGACGTCATGTAGATGGAGAAGAGAAGCGGTCCAAGTACTGAGCCTCGAGGAACCCCAGTAGCAAGTTGTTGTGACTTAGAAACTTCACCCCTCCAAGACACCATGAAGGATCTATCAGAAAGGTAGGAGTTAAGCCACTGGAGTGCGGTTCCAGAGATGCCCATCTTTCTGAGGGTGGACAGGAGAATCTGGTGATTAACCATGTCAAAAGCAGCAGACAGGTCCAGCAAAATGAGTACTGAGGATTTTGAAGCTGCTCTTGCCAGTCGCAGGGCTTCAATAACCGAGAGCAGGGCAGTCTCAGTTGAGTGGCCACTTTTGAAGCCAGATTGGTCGCTGTCCAGGAGGTTGTTCTGTACAAGAAACTTAGAGAGCTGGTTGAACACAGCTCGTTCGAGTGTCTTTGCAATGAATGGAAGAAGGGATACCGGTCTGAAGTTTTCTAGAAGTGCTGGATTTAGAGATGGTTTCTTCAGCAGTGGGCTTACCCGAGCCTGCTTAAATAATGAGGGAAATGTTCCAGAGTGAAGAGAGGAGTTGATAATGTGAGTAAGTGAAGGTATGACTGAAGAAGAAATCGCTTGAAGGAGGTGAGTGGGGATCGGATCCAGTGGGCAAGTAGTAGGATGACTGGACAGGATAAGTTTGGAAACGTCCGTCTCTGAGAGTGGAGAGAAGGAGGAGAAAGAGTGAGCATTAGTCGTTGTGAAGTTATCCTCAGTCTGCGGTGTGGAGAATTGGTCACTGATGGTTCTTGTCTTATTTGTGAAGAAAAGTCGTCAGCTGTAAGAGTTGATGGAGGAGGAGGTGGAGGCGGATTAAGAAGAGAAGAGAAGGTTTTGAAGAGTGTCAGAGCGTCACAACAGTTGTTAATCTTGTCATGGTAATATGATGTTTTAGCAGTGAAGACGTTTGCAGAGAAGGAAGAGAGGAGAGACTGATACACACTGAGGTCGGTAGAGTTTCTTGATTTAAGCCATTTCCTATCTGCAGCCCTGAGTTTAGAGCGATGTTCACGGAGTACATTGGACAGCCAGGGGGCAGATGGGGTGGAGCGTGCTGGTCTAGACGAAAGTGGGCAAAAGTTGTCCAAGCAAGAGGTCAGAGTGGAACAAAAAGTGTCCGTAGCACTGTTGGTGTCCAGAGCTGAAAACTGCGAGAGTGAAGGAAGTGAGGATGCAACCACAGAGGATAGGCAAGATGGAGAGAGTGAGCGTAGGTTCCGTCGAAAGGTGACCCGTGTTGGAGCGTGTGCCGCTTCAGGAGTAAGTGCTAGATTAGCAGTAATGAGGAAGTGGTCTGAGGTGTGCAGTGGAGTAACTAAAGTGTTGTCCACTGAGCAACAGCGAGTGTAGATGAGATCCGGTTGGTTGCCCGAATTGTGAGTCGCTGTAGTAGAGACTCGCTTGAGATCAAATGAGGCGAGCAGAGTGTTGAAGTCAGCAGCCTGGGGTTTATCTAGGTGGATGTTGAAGTCACCAAGCAGTACCAGAGGAGTACCATCTTCAGGATAGTTTGATAGCAGCACGTCCAACTCCTCCAAGAAGTTTCCCAATTGACCTGGGGGACGATAAATGACCACAAAGTGGATTTTAACAGGGTGGGTTACAGTAACAGCATGTGATTCAAATGAACCGTTACCTGTAGGTGGTGGTTGAAGATCAAATTTCCAATCTTTCGATATAAGGAGACCAGTACCTCCACCCCTCCCAGTTGTACGAGGGGTGTGGGAACAAGTGAAATGAGTGGAGAGGGCTGCGGGATTGGCAGTGTCCTCAGGTTTGATCCAGGTCTCAGTCAGTGCCATGAGGCTGAGACCAGAATGAGTAGCAATAGAAGAAATGAAGTCTGCTTTGTTAACAGCGGACTGGCAGTTCCAGAGACCAACTGGAATAGAGAGCGTTGTAGTAGAGGTCAGAGGGACAAGCCTTAGATTTGTCAGGCAGGCCTTCCTTTGACGTACATAGCGTGCTCTCCGAGTGTTGGTAGTGATAGTAGAGATCTGAAAGCACATAGTGACTACAAGTGACCAAAATAAGTATTTGAGGATGAGCATGTACAAAAATTGAAGGGGAGAAAAGCAATACTCAAGTGCCCTGTCGGTGTCCTTGCTCGGTGGAGTCGTGCAGGTAGAGTCGATGGTCTTTACACTCGTCGGTCTTCACACGAGAAGGCTTCAAACTATACCTCCCTAGGCTAAACATAACACTTATATATTTGCCTGCTTACCTGTGAAGACAGCTAGTCACGCCTCCCTATTTAGCAGACCGAAACTGTCCAGTCCCGCGATAGGCAAACGCAAAACCAAACGCCACTTTACACGTATTTACCATCTAACATGTATTTTACATATCTCAACTCTTTCTGAGTATGGTAATTTTACCACACTCAACATATGCAGGGGGGGCCAAGCGAGAAGCTATCATATCTACACAGTATACGAGATATGAGACTCTGTGAAGACGTCAATTCACCATACCACATGAGGGATATTTGTGAACAGATTCCATTGACATTAGAGGACTTGTCTTTGGATACAACTGGCTATCACCAATACTGCTATAAAAGCTTTACAGGAAAAATAGATCGTTTACAAGTGTCAAAGGCTTCTACATCTGGTGAATCATTATCATTGAAAAGGGACTCTCTGCGCCATGTCAAATCTCTGTCAGTTCAATCTGAAGGAGCTCCAAGAAGGTGTTCCTTCTTGTTTCCCAATCAGTGCATTTTCTGTGACAACGCAAAATCCAAGTTCAAGGGCAAGACTGAAGAGCTTACAAAGTTTCAGAGTTGGAAACACAAGGAACCAGCCTGGAAAGTCATTGAACCTAGGGCACAGGAATTAAAGAAAGCGTCTCTTTATCACAAGGTGCAGGGAAAGGACCTTTTTGCAATGGAAGCTAAGTATCATCCATCATGCAGAAACAACTTCAACACAGAGTACCAAACCCATGAGCGTGGAAGGGAGAGAGTAGAAAAGGCAGCAGACAACATTGACAGCCTGCAGGCCCAGAAGATAGCAGCACATAACAAGTCATATTGTGTGGTAAAGGATTACATTCTTAGAAATGTGATTGAATGCAAAGAGGTAGTCCAGCTAAGCTCCATGTGCAACTTGTACATGAAGACACTGGAAGTTCAAGGGGTTCCTAATCCTGAATACCGCAGTGAGAAATTGGCAAGACAGTTACAAGGAGACAAAGACATCTCTCATGAACTCACATTCTCCAAGGTGCAACAACATGGGTGTATTAAGTCGAACCTCATATACAGCTCTGGCATTACTGTAGATGAAGCAGTTGGATGTGTGTACAAACTTGGAACAGCTGACCAATTTCAAGAAGCAGCACTCACCCTCCATTCTCACATTATAAAGGCATTCAAAGAGTCAAAGGATCTACCATGGCCCCCGACAGCACAGGAGCTAGATGCTGTGAAGATGGACGTGCTTCTTCCAGAGCATCTTGTACAATTTCTGAGCTCAGTGGTGACTGGGACACTTGATGGCGAAAAGTCCGAGAAGACACAGAGGCTGGTCTATTCGATTACACAAGATGTGTGTCGAGCAGCAACTAACAGCAAGTGGAAACTCCTAAAGCACATCCTCCTCTGTGCTACACTTCGACACCTCTATCGAAGCAAACAGGTGAGTTATAAGTTAATTTACTGGTTTTGAGGTCCTACATTGTCAATGCTGAACTCTTTTTGATACAGGTATTTGATTTTGATATTTACTAAAGCAATTTTCTGTCTTCGTAGCTCACAACCATCCTTTCACGACTAGGACACTCAGAAACATATGACTTCAGTATGGAACTTGAGACAGCAATGGCCAAGGCTTTTGATGACATTTCCACCCACCTGACCCCTCAAATCATCACCGGAGAGGGAAACACTGTTTTTCACAGCAAGTGGGACAACCTGAACAGAATCACAACCAACGAGAGCTGGCATTCAAAAGAGCTGGCCCCAAATTCCCCAACAATGCCAACTTTACCCCTCCTGTTGAGAACCAAGAGTCATATGATGCCTAAATGTTGCAGTACAACACCCATCTCCTCTGCAGATGGTTAAGCAGCCAGGGCAAGCAGCAGGTGCCTGGATTTGGTGGTTTTATTTCAAGCACAGGGAAAGTGCTTGAAATGCTCGTTTGACCTGGGAGTGGTCATGAAGGCCTGTCCTATAGTATGGAAGTATAAGGAGGAATTCAGTAAGCATGTTATCCTCATTGGCAAGTTCCATACGGCCATGAATTACATAGGCAAGCTCACTGGGCGCAAGTGTCTTGGAGCTGGCTACGCGGAGATCCTCATAGAAGCTGGCCTCGCAACCAGTGGTTGCCTGAAAAACATTCTGAGCGGCAAATCATACTCCAAGGCTCTCTTCAGTCTGAGGGCGGTCACAGAGGCACTTGAACGGTTACTCATCAATGTTTTCCTGGAGGAGGAGAAACCAGACATCCCTCATGAGACCCTCATCAACCTCATCCACTGCTGCACTTGCGAGAACCTTGACTCCACTCTGAAGAATCCCTCACTCCTCAACCTAATTTATCAGTATAAGCAATACCAAGATAAGGTACGGAAGGGCCATCTGGGCAAAACAGGCATGTTCTGGCTCTCCATAATGGATCATGCAAGGCTGGTCTTCATGATGGATTTTGCAGTGAAAACCAACAACTTTGAGCTCTTCCACCACTGCAATGGTGCCATGGCAGATCTCTTCTTTGCATATGATGGCCACAACTACTCCAGGTAATCTATGCAATCATTCCCTTAATACACAATATAAAAATAAGTAAGTGGGAGCTTACTTGAAGTATAAACTTTATTTATTATTCATTTCCTACAGGTACCTGACCTGGTTTGAGGCCTTTCTAACAAACATTGACCTCTCTCATCCTGGTGCTCTTGATTACATCAAGCATGGAGCCATATCGGTCGCAAGATCTCTGATCCCAGGGGCTCTTGCAGCAGTGGACAAGACCATGGAGGAGACATTCATGAAGTTTGCAAAGTCTTCAGGTATGTCAATGTGTGAACACAAACATAATCACCTATAATGATTATAGCTGAGGCTGCAGGGAGGGCTGCCAAGGAGCAGTTCATCCAAGAGCGCTTTGTTTTCAAGAAGAAGGAGTTCTTGGACCACCTCAAGAAACTTAAGCTCAAGACGATGGATCACTGCAGCAAGAGGGTCAAACTTACATCTGAGCAGGGGAAGGTGGATATTGATTTAACTTATACTAATTGCACATTTCATTACACAAAATACATTCTGTTAAGGTATGTTGTATTTATGCCTTCCTCATTTCTTTACTTTCCATTAAAGCTCTTTGTGTACCAGGAGCAGAGCAACCTCGCCTATCAGCTACTCGTAAAGTCACAGATTATGGGCATGCCCATCAACCTTGAAGAACTCATGCGGTATCCCCTCTCACCTGTTCCTCATGCCCTTGGCTCTCCTGATGGCTATTTTGCCAAAACAAATAAGGCCACCATCCTTTACCATCTGCTGAAGGACAGGGATGAAGAAGTAACTTACCCCAAGGATGCCCTCTACATACAGGATGGCAATGCCCTCTTCCACATGATGTCCAACCTCCCATCAACCTGTGGAGAGATTTGCAAGCAGCTCCTGGACCTAATGGTTGCCAAGCACCATTTTGTGTTCTCCACAGATTGCTACCAGCCAGATTCCATCAAAGCCCAGGAGAGGCTCAGGCGTGGCTTTACTGAGAAGTATATAATTGACAGTCCAAATACCCAGAAGCCCTATGACTTTAAGTCATTCCTTGGTAATGAGCTGAACAAGAAGCAGCTATGTGACCTGCTTCTCAAGGTCTGGGGGAGCAATGAGGCAGCATCCCGGATTGAAAAGAGTATGAAAGCAGTGCTGTGTGTTAACGGGAAATCCTATGACCTAACATCAACAAATGGAAAGGTAAGTTGACAGAAGTCTTAAGCAGTCTCACAATGCACAATGGCTCTACAATGATAGGTAGACCAAATGGCTCTGGAAGTGTGAATATTCTCGACTTCACACATGACCATATTTGGGCTCTTAAACATTTGAAGTCATGCAGCTGTTGTCTTATGTATTAATTGTTACATTATGTAGTAGTATTTCGTTTCTTTATTTGTTACAGGTCCAGACTTCTGAGATCTACGCACTGCGGTCCAACCAGGAGGAGACAGACAGCCGCATTGTCCTGTACCTCCACCAGGCTGTCAAATGGGGGTACAAGTCCTGTGTGGTGAGGACACCTGACACAGACATTCTGATGATCCTCCTCTACCATGCCAGCAAGATCAACCTCTCAATCTACCTTGACCATGGCTCTGGCAAACATCGCATACTCATTTTTGTGACGGAACTGTCTGAATCACTGGGCCCTGACTACTGTAGCACTCTGCTGGGATTCTATGTCTTTACTGGGGAGGACTGTACCAGCGCTTTTAAAGGCAAAGGAAAGGTGAATCCCCTGAAGAAGCTACAGCAAAATCCTAAACTCCACAATGCTTTCAGGCAGCTAGGTGCAGACTGGCTGGTCACAGATGAGCTTCAACGGGAGATGGAGAGCTTCACGTGCATCATGTATGGCCAAGCACGGATGACATCAGTTGACGCAGTACGAGCCAAGATGTTGAGAAAAATGGACAGTGCTGACAAAGTCCTGGACTCAAAATCAAAAGTAGACCTGGAACGCCTGCCACCCCCCAAAGTCTGTCTCATCCCACATGTACAGAGAGCCAACTACAGAGTTGCCTGCTATAAGAGAGCAGACGAGGCAATAATCGAGAGCCCCAAACCATATGATCCAGGCATGGGCTGGGAGAAGACAGGAGAGGAGGAGGTGTTGGAACCTGTTTGGACAGTTGGACCCATCCTCCCTCCTTCTCTTGCTGAGGTACTGGCTCATAGAGCAGAGTCAGAAGAGCAGGCAGCTGGTTCCAACAACAACAACAACTTGTCTGTGGGTGAAGAGGATGGAGAGTATGAACATAATGATGAGGATGAAGTGCTGGTAGAAATAGACTTAAAAGATCTCTTCAGTGATGATGAGGAAGAGGAGTAGTTCAGGTCAGCTTTTATTATTTATAATTTCTTGGCCATAAATAAAAAAAAAAAAACAGTCAATATGTTGTCAAATGTCAAACATAACCATTCCATTAAATTTTTGGGGTCAGAATTGTATTGAAAAATGTGTCCATTTGTCTCTGTGAGTTGTTTACATCAAAAGTTATGCCACTTTACATCATATTTAGATTTTTCAAGTTTGGTGCAAAGGGTTAAAAATAAAGCATTTTGGACATTATTTCAGCTTGGTACCCAATTTAATCTTAAAATAGACACTTGAATGATAAAGAAATAACAGGTTGTGGAAAAAAAAAAAAAATCACCCTATGCGCTCGAGAAAACGATTTTTTGCTTTTTTTGTCCAGAAATAAGGTCAATATGTTGTCAAATGTCAAAAATAACCATTCCATTAAATTCCTGGGGTCAGAATTGTAAGGGAAAATGTGTTCATTTGTCTCTGTATGTTGTTTACTTCTAATGTTATGCCACTTTCTATATATTTTTTTTATTTTTCGGGTTCCGGTTGGGTGCAGCAAAGGGTTAAAAAAGAACCCTTTGGGACATTATTTCAGCTTGATACCTGGCAGATTCTGAAAATAGACACTTTAAGGATTTTAAAAAATCAGGTGGCATAAAAAAAGCGGGGGGGTGCGCGTGGACCCCTATTTCCATCTAGACTACCAAGGGTTGAAAATAAGCGGAATCCACTTTAAGCTATTATGCCGCCCACAGTTGGAATCAGCTTCCAGAAGAGATCTGGTTTATTTGGTAAACTTGTTTTATGGAACAGGCCACAGATGTTCTAAAACATTAGCCACATTTAAATCCAAACACAAAACTCATCTGTTTAGCTGTGCATTTACTGAATGAGCACTTTGCTACGTCTGAACTGATTGCACTGTATTTCATGTATAATCATTTTCTATTCTTAACTGTTTAAATTTATTTTAAATCAATTTTTAATTATTTTAAAAGTTTTTAAATTCCTTGTTCTATTGTTGTGATGATTTTTTTATGATTATTTTCATTCCTTTTATGTAAAGCACTTTGAATTACCATTGTGAATGAAATGTGCCATCTAAATAAACTTGCCTTGCCTTTTCTGAAAACCTGGGGCAAATTATCCTCCCTCTTCACATCTATCATAATAATTTGATTTGGTTTTACCCTTGCAGGTTAAACAAACCATACATCTCATATATTTCAACATCTTGCTTTATTAATATTATGAATGTCTTAACCAAACTAACAACATAACGACTGATCCCTTGAGCGCAGCTGATGACGTTTTCAAGTAACACTTGATTGATCAAGAATATTCCAATGTACAAATAAGCCTTCCTTTGATCCCTCCATCCTCATTTTCTTTCCTGCATCCTTCCTATCCTTGCATCCTCAGGGGGGTGAAGCCAATGGCGCTTTTCCACTGCATGGTATGGCACGGTACGGTTCGGTACCATATACTTTACGTATACAGTACGTGGTACTTTTTTTAGTACCACCTCGGTTAAGGTTCCAAGTGAACCATACCATTAATAAAACCTGACGTGTAATCTCCGCTGATCACTGATTGGCCCGGAGGGAATCGTCGCTACCTGCGTCACTGAACTTGCGACACAAACACAACAGAACTGCTAGATTTAAATCAGCACAGCCAGCGAAGGATTGAACGCAATGGTTTTGAATGAGTGCACCTTTTTTAACAACCAAAAATGGCTGTTTCGCGGTCTGCTGGGGAAGTACACATGTTCCTCTCATTGATATCAGAGGTGCAGATCCAACGATTGATGGGGCGACGTGGAATGAAAAAGTTTTTCAGGAGTTGCAGCAGTAGTGGCGGCGCAACCATAACAGCTTGTGAATAATCCCGCTCACTCTAAACTGGCACTAAACTGCAGTGGAAACGCAGACCGAGCCGTACCGTACAGAGCCGTGCCGAGCAGAGTCATACCACGCAGTGGAAAAGCACCATAAGACACAACAAAAGAAAAGAGGATGCCTACCATAATTGATCAATATTTGAAATTACAAGAAAGGAATCATATTTGAGCAGAAAATTCTGATTTTGGCCACATTCAGCTGCGGTGTGAACGGAGCCTTGATTTCACACAAACACGTATTTTCTGGTGCCATTTTAAATTTCTGAGCCATTTAAAACTCTTTCCACACAAAAAACACAAATAGGGTCTTGCATCTGCATGACTTTTCAGGTGTATCTTTAAGTGTGATGGCAAAAGAAATGCTTTATTACACTGATCACAATTAAGTCGCCTTCTGCCAGCGTGAATGGGCAGGGGATTTTTTAAATGGCCCCTTTTTGTTAACTTCTTGTCAGACTGCAGTTTCTCTACAGAATGAGATTGCAAATGGCGCTTCAGATCTCTTTGGTATGTGAAACTCTTCTCACACTCAAGACATGAGAATGGCTTTTCTCCAGTGTGCAGTCTCATGTGAGTCTGGAGGCTTACATTATGTCTGAAACTCTTTCCACACTGTTTGCATGTGAAAGGCTTTTCTCCTGTGTGAAGTCTCATGTGAGTCTTGAGGTTTCCTTTAAGTGTGAAACTCTTCCCACAGTGATTGCACATGAAAGGCTTCTCTCCGATGTGAGTTATTACATGATCTTTAAGGTGTTTACTGTCTGTGAACTTTGTTCCACACTGTTGACATATAAAACAGTTCTCTCTTGAATGAATCCTCATATGGTAAATAAGGGTTACTTTACATCTGAAATTCTTTCCACACTGACCACATAAGAAGGGCTTCTCCCCAGTATGAATTCTCATGTGAGTCTGTAGATTTCCTTTTTGCGAGAAGCTCTTCCCACACAGTTTGCAGGTGTAAGGGCTCTCTCCAGTGTGAGTTCTCATGTGGGCATTAAGGGTTGATTTATATGTGAAAGTCTTACTGCACAAAGAGCATGTGTAAGGCTTCTCTCCCGTGTGAAGTCTTAAGTGAGTCTTAAGGCTTACTTTATGACCAAAACGCTTTCCACAGTGATGACACGTGAAAGGCTTCTCTCCGGTGTGAATTCTCATGTGCGTCTTAAGGTTTCTATTGAATTTGAAACCTTTTCCACACTGCTGGCATGTGAAAGGCTTCTCTCCAGAGTGAATTATTACATGCCTGTTAAGACGATCTATGTCTGAGAAACTCATTCCACACTGATTACATTTAAAACAGTTTTTTCTTGAATGAATTCTCATGTGGCTATTAAGTCCTATTTTACGTGTGAAACTCTTTTCACACTGATCACATGTGAATGGCTTCTCTCCGGTGTGATTGTTCATGTGATATCTAAGGTTTAGCTCTCGTATGAAGCTTTTTCCACACAGTCCACATGTGAAAGGCTTCTCTCGCTCTCCGGTGTGAATTCTCATATGGCTTTTGAGAGTTCCTTTCTCAGTAAAACTCTTTCCACACTGTTGGCAGGTGAAAGAGCTCTCTTCATTGTGAACTCTCATGTGTACTTCAAGTTTTCCATGTTGATTAAAACTCTTTCCACACTGAAAGCAGATGAAATAACTCCTAGTTGCCTTCTTTTGAGCTCTTTTTCTTGATGAAGTATTTTTAGTATGTGGGGATTTTCTTCCAATCATAAAATCAAGATGCTTCTCATCTTTCTCTTCTGTTTCATTCAGTTCTTGACTATCCTCTTTCGGCACTAACAGGCCTAGGTCAAAAAATAAAAATAAAAGTTAACTTCAGTTTAATGAAACAGTACAACAGACATCAAAACATTCAAACTATCAAAACCAACATGTATGCTAGCTCCTAAATTGACTAAGCACATGACAGAGGAGTTTCTTTTTGGAGAAAATTAACCATTAAATCATTTACTTACCAATGGATCCTCTGCAGGAAATGAGTGCCATTAGAATGAGAGTACAAACAGCACATATTACATAACAATCCACACCAAAACTCCAGTCCATCAGTTAATATCTTCTTATAAACAAATAGAGGCATTTTTGTTTAAACCATTGGTTTTAGACAAAATATCGTAATCTAGAATAAATCATCCATAATGATGCTTCCTCCACTGAAAAAGTCCATCCCCTGTTGTCACTTTAAAACTGTGCTTTATCTGTGCATATTTCTCTCTTGATTCAGACAATACTTTTTTCCCCCACTGGAGAAAGCAATATTGATGATTTGTCTATAACAAACACAGAGCTTTTCAGTTTACATGACATTCGTTGATGAACTGGATTCATGTTGTGATATTTTTCCCCCAGCTGTTTGGACTCAGTCTGATGGCACTTATTCATTGCAGAGGATCTATATGCAAGTAAGTGATGTAATGCTAAATTTCTCTGTTTTTCAGTGAAGAAAATCTCATCTACATCTTGGATGGACAGAGAGTAAATTTTCAGCAAATCTTTATTTTTGGGTGAACTATTTCCTTAACCTTCACTTTCTTTGGGACATATTCCAAAAACTTTCAAGATGACTCATCACACCCCTCAGCTCAACTAAATTTTCTAAAATGTATTAAAAATAAATAAATAAAATAAAAAATGAAAAAATTGCAGGAACAACTGAAAGTGCAAAAAATCACTCACTCTAGGTGTCCTTATAATTAATCTTAAATACATCATCATATACAGTGAATAGAAAGCTTAATCTGAGAGGTTTCTCTGTATAAAGCAGATACTCATACACTGAATAAAAATAATTATGGCCCCAATTAAATTAACCCCAATTAAATGTTGCTCATTTAAATAATTTAAAATTTGATTTTAATAAAGAATTAATTAGATTTATGCAAATTACATGCATAGGTCCTTCTCAAAAAATTAGCAAATTCTGAAAAAAATAATTATATTCCACAATTAAACAATAAAATGCACCGTTTCCTGAGAGCCAAAGGGAGTTTCATGCAGCGCAAATTTCTTTCAGAAGGGTCTATTTACACTAAGTGAAAATAGCCAGCCTTGTTGGCAGAGGCTATTTACACCAACTCCGCCCATCAACGTGTGATTGGGCTAGTCACCACTGCAAAATATGGCTGTCATATGGTAAAGCCAATACTGCAGTCTTTTTGACATGATCGACCCAGGTTCAAATCTGCCTTTTGCCGAACTTTTTTTCCCTTCCTTTTCAATTCACATCAGAATGGCATTTATTTTCAATACAAATGAAGGAAATAATCAAAAAGTAAAAAAAAAAAAGTATCAGGTAGGGTTAGGGTAGGGCAGGGCTTTAATGTCCCAATAAGGTGACATTCATTAAATGATTTGAATTAAAATTATAATTTACACTTAACACATTATTGCATAGTGTTTTATAATGTACTACAATACTGAGGTGCAGATAATTGCCACTATTTGCAAGTAGTATAAACAGTAGAAAATCCTGCTATTTTAAATGTGTAAATAGAATTTAAAGCTATTGGCACTTAGTGTAAAAAGTAGGGCTGCCCCCTAATAGTCGACAAACCGTTAGTCAATGAGAAGAGGCTTGTTCCACCATAATGTCATTAGTCGCAAAAAAAAAATTAATCGACCTCAAAAATGGCTTATCATCTGAATATGTATGTAGTAGCAACTTTACATGGCAGCTTAATCTAATGTTAGCCTAGAAAAAAAGTGCGCAGTTCACGTGTTTGTGCAGAGTGTGGAAGCTGAACAGTAGCGTGCTTGGGCTATTGCATTACAGATTGAGGCGCCGCTGCGATCATTTGCTCTTGAAATACTAAATTTTTGGTCATTCAGATAAGAGTAATGCATCTTTTGTATCTGTAAAGACTCTACGTTTATTTGTGTGCACTCAAAATAACAACGAAACATTGCGCTTTTGTAAAATAATTAAAGCAAACAGGACGCGCTTTCTGAAAATCTTTAGTCGAGGGCAGTCCTAGTAAAAAGCATCAATCGCTATTAAGCCCCGTTCCCCGTATAAAGATAACTATATTAGTGTCCACATCAGCAGACGACATCGTCTGTTTATTCTAAGTGTACGTTCATCTGCCGCTTTAAATTCTCAAGCTTGTTTCAGCAGGATTGATTCTGATTGGGTGTCAGTGTTTGTATCAAGGGCTGCCCTTGATTAAGGACTTTTTTGGTCGACTAGTAGTCGTTCATTTTAAGCATTAGTCGACTAATCGCATGTTTATTAATAATAAACCATTTAAATCATTATAATGAGCCTTTAATTGCCCACATTGCCTAATAAGAGCACAAGCACACGCATAAAGCTCACCGCAGCGCATTGGCAGAATTAATGATTATGAATGTGTCAGGGAAAATAGTAAGGACACTGCATTAACATTTTAATAATTTGATAAACTAGTGCCTACATTGTTCTCGGTTTAAAAGGAGTCGGCGACACTGACTGGTCATCTCCACAGTAGTGACACGCCTTTATGCATGTTTCATGGAGATTACATTATCTGAGAATATTTGTCTTCCATTTGATTTGGTTCATTTGAAAGTAGACATTTCACTCTCTATAGATATATTTTTATTGTCTTTAAGACATGGAGTTTTATATACATGGAGTTTTGCGCTCAAGTTCACAGAGACTGAGATGACAGAAAGCGCATCATGTTTGCTTTAATTATTGTACAAAAGCGCATTTTGTTATTCTGAGTGCACACAAATAAACAGAGTGTTTACATATTTAAAAGATGTTTTACCCTTATCTGTATGTCCAAAAATGTTGGAGTATCTTAAAAGCAAGTGAGCACACCGGCACCGGCACCTCCATCTGTCATGCAGTGAGCGCTACTGTTCAGATCCACACTCCACACAGACACTATAGCGCACATTTCTCTAGGTTAACATTAGATTGAGCAGCCATATAAAGTTGCTAATACTTACACTTATACTTATAATAAGCAGTATTTGAGGTCGATTAATGATAGGTGAGCATTTGGATGTCCTGCCTGATGTACTGTATTACAACAGACTAGCCATTATTGATCTGTTACTCACGGACTTCGCAGCTAATACAGAAATAAGCGACTAATACAATTTTGGTTGACCAAGCCTCTTCTGGTCAACTAACGATTAGTCGACTATTAGGGGGCAGACCTTTTTGTATCATTCATCAGCTGTAAAAAATAGTTCTGAAAGTGATTCCAAGGATATTGTTTCTCTGTGTCTTTATTGTTATAGCTGTGGTGTGGATGCTATTCCCTAATATTAAGAATGATTTTTAGAACTATATCTTTATCGTTATCTTTATAGTTATCATGATAATTAATAATGTTAAAATAAATAATTAAACCATAAAAATCCCAAAAACACCGATTATAAACAACTCTACTTATACTAAACCACTCCTAAACGACAAAAAAACATCAAATCTATTCACTTTTTAACGCCATGCCAGCATCAAGGCTATTTTCATGGCAATCTCTGAATAAATTATACAACGTATTAGGGCTGGGCGATATATAAATATATATCTCGATATTGTCAATTTTTTTTACAATAATCAATATATATCTCGATAAGTTAGCATTTGCTTTTAAATAACAATAAAAAAATTTAAAGATTTTATTTTGCCCCCATTAAAAAAACAATTTAGATAGAACAACTATTTGTTCAACGTAAATACAAAATGTTTAGTGCAAATTTAAGCAGTTTAAAAAAAAAAAAACAAGAAAAAAAAAAAAAAACAAGACCAAGTGATCACTAGCTGCTTTTTATTAAATGAACACATGTAACTGAAGTAGTGCAAAACAAGTACAGAAAGTGCATTGACAACTTTTTAGTGCATGCAACTGACAATTTACACTGTGCAACTGGGGGAAATAATTAAACTGGGACAAGTATTTTTTACAAGATTTTGGCTTAGAACACAAGTCTGTCAACTGGCTCTGGTTTAAGAGAAGCTCTGTGGCATGGAACTATGTTCCCACTGGCACTAAAAACCCTCTCAGATGGGGAGCTAGTTGCTGAAGCACATATGTATTTCTTACATATGAGAGGCTGGTTCTCAGGATGCTATTCAGTGATTTCAGTTCTGCCTTCAATACTGTGATCCCATCCAAGCTGATCTCCAAGCTCTGTGATCTTGGCATCATCCCCTCCCTCTGTAACTGGACCCTGGACTTTCTCACCAACAGACCACAGTCTGTTAGGATCAGTAACCACACCTCCTCCGTCCTCACTTTAAACACTGGGGTACTACAGGGCTGTGTGTTGAGCCCAATCCTCTACTCTCTTTTCACCCATGAAACAATAACCTTGCATGGCTCTAACTCCATAATCAAGTTTGCAGATGACACCATGGTGGTAAGGCCTGATCAGCGGCAATGATGAGATGGCATATAGGGACGAGGTTCAGCATCTTGCAACGTGGTGTGCCAACAATAACCTTGCACTCAACACCCAGAAGACCAAAGAGCTGATTGTAGACCACCGGCAGACTAAGAAGGAACACACTCCCATCTACATTGATGGGGCTGAAGTGGAGCGCGTGGCGAGCTTCAAGTTCCATGGTTTCCATCTCTCTGTGGATCTTTCCTGGACCCTCAATACTTCCATAGTGATCAAAAAGGCACAACAGCGACTTTACTTCCTTAGGAAACTAAGGGAAGCTCACCTGTCCCCCAACATCTTGCTGAACTTTTACCATTTTACTAATGAAAGCATTCTCACAAACTGCATCACAGTGTGGTATGGCAACTGCACTGTTTTGGACCAGAAAGCCCTCCAGCGGGTGGTGAAAACTGCCCAATACATCACTGGTGTCGGGCTACCCTCCATCAAAGACGTCTACCACACTGCCTAAGGAGAGTGAGAAGCATCATGAAAGACTCCTCTCACCCCAGTCACAGACTGTTCACTCCTCTCCCATTGGGGAGACGTTATAGGAGTCTTCGCTGTCGCACCAGCAGACTCAGTAACAGTTTCTTTCTCTCAGCCTACTGAACTCCAATCTCAGGCGCTGAACACTACATCCTATATGGACCACCTAATGCTTAACACACACACAAAAGTGTACTGAACAATAACCTGTCTACACTCCTCACTCACAATGTTCTTATATTCCCCCTGTTATTTTGCACATTTCTCTGATATTTTGCACATTCCCTTGCACATTTCTACCTCAGGATGCTGTTTGCACTGTTATGGTCATTGGCCATATATAAACATATGCTATTTATGTACCACACTGTACAATGCACCTTCCGTTTATATTTTCCTTGCACCTTATGTTGTATGTACAATCATTTGCATTGAGCTGGTCTCCGCCCTCCTACCTCATAACTTGCACTATATGTCGTAAAGCTTCAAATATTCAGATGTGTGGTGCGCATTTTAAGGAGGATGGGGACTGTTTCCTAAACCAGTAGCCTGCAATGCATCTGTGACACAACGGCGGTTTCTATAAAGTTGGGCAGTTCAGTCTTTGCAAGGACAGTCTGGCACTTCTGACTCACAGCCTGTAGGTAAATTTTTTTATATTTAAATAGTTTGCCAGTGATGATTCAAATGCGAGTTTTGAGCAGTAGAGTAGGCTTGTTGTTTGTTGTTTCACAGATCACAAATGCAGACATGGTTTTATGTTTAAGCAGCGCGATACGCAATGCATAAAAAGACAGTATAAGTCATTATAATCCGTTATGATGTCCCCAATGGATGCAACAAATGCCTCGTTTGTAATGGGTTTTATTTGATTTGTCTCATCTAGTGATGTCCGGATCGTGAACAAATCTTTCTATTTAACCGCATCTTCTTAGTGAACCCGTCGAACCAGTTCACCAAATCTTTCTGAATCTTTTGAAACATTTTGCGTCTCCAGTACGCACTAATCCACAAATTACTTAAATTATTCGGTTTATAAACGTGCTTTATACTCCCTCTGATGCGAAATAAACCAATATCCCGAGTTATTCAGTTACTCCTAATTGTACATTGACTGAACTGCTAAAAGAGAACCGATGATGGGATGTGCACAAGCAGAGCAGCTGGACTGAGTCTCATGCTGCTGGCCTGGGAGACGGCATCACAGTATGTTAAGGGGTGTAACATTTCCATCACACGCTTGAGGCATTCGGCCTATCACAATGCACTGTATAGCTGGCCAATCAGAGCACACCTCGCTTTTCAGACCGATGAGCTTTGGAAAAAGCGACGCGTTTCAGAAGGCGGGGCAAAGAGGAGAAACTATAATGTACAGTATGTGGAAAATAATGTGTTTTTTAACCTTAAACTGCATAAACACATTGCATTACACCAAATACACAAAATAATGTTCTTTTTAGCAGCATCATATGACCCCTTTAATGACACAGCAGGTTTATTAGGCTGCTGTCAGTTTAAGTCTAAATGCACATATCCAATATATTGATATACATCCCATTTTCACCCAACTATTTATGCTCACTTTAAGTGCCCCTATTATGCCATTTTTAAAATTCCTAATATTCCTACAATAGGATTACATGCATGCAAGGTCAAAAAACGTTTTCTCAAAATATCAATTTAATATCACCTAATTTTTCTAAGATTCAGTCTCTCTAATACCCTCCTTGGGAAGTCATGGCCTAATGGTAAGAGTTTGACTCTTAACCCTAAGGTTGTGGGTTCGAGTCTCGGGCTGGCAATACCACGACTGAGGTACCCATGAGCAAGGCACCGAATCCCCAACTGCTCCCCGGGTGCCGCAGCATAAATGGCTGCCCACTGCTCCAGGTGTGTGTTCACGGTGTGTGTGCACTTTGGATGGGTTAAATGCAGAGCACGAATTCTGAGCATGGGTCATCATACTTGGCTGCATGTCACGTCACTTTCACTTTCCGTGGCCCAGTCTGTTGTGATTGGTCTACCACAGTGGTTCTCAACCACATTCCTGAAGGACCCCAACACAGCACATTTTGCATGTCTCCTTTGTCTGACACACTCATTTCAAGTCTGTGAATCTCTACTAATGAGCAGGCAACCTGAATCAGATGTGTTTGATTAAGGAGACATGCAAAATATGCAGTGATGGGGGTCCTCCAGGAATGTGGTTGAGAACCACTGGTCTACCACATAAAGCGCTTCGGAAACGATATGCCCATTGCTATAGTTCTGTATTTTGAACGCTCGATAGAAAATATAAACATAAATTATTTAGCATACTTGTGATTCAGTGGTGCCAGCTGGTCCAAATAAACAGGGTACCGAGCCATCTTTCAAGAGCAAGCATTTAGTTGAACTCCCGAGAGAAGCAGTCTTCAGTATGACGTGTTTGTGGGCGGGGTCAAGTTGTTCGCTTCCAGCCAACGTAGAACACAGGCGGGAATTATGCAAATGTGTTACCCTGTGACGTGTAGCTGTCACGGAAGTGGGATTTGAATTACTAATGACTCGTTTAGGCATTAGAGAGTTGATTATTTATTGTGCACTTTCGGCTTTACAACTTTGCTGATCATTTACATTCACATACAGCTACATTACACACTGCATGAAAGGCAATATTGGAAATGGCATAATAGGGGCACTTTAAGACACAGGTCTAATCGACTTGGTTAATTCATGCAACTTTCATGCCGTCAGAAAATATGTAATACATACTAGCCCTAGTTGGTGGAGTTGAGGAGATGGAGGAATGCTGAAACTAGGGATGCACAATATTAGATTTTTGCTGATATCCGATATGCCAATATTTTTCAAATGATTTTGGCCGTACTGATATATATATTTCTCTTTGTTTTGAAACAACACCAAGTCTCTCCTGAGGGGAAATTATAAACAAATGATTTTTAATTAAATGCATTTAATCAAATTAAATGCGGCAATCTAAAACAGTGAATCTAATCATCATTCAGGGAAAAGTTCACTTCAAGAATGACCACACTGCTGACGTGATTTTATCACGATCACACCCTGAGCACATGTGAGCTATCAGTCTTATCGGCAAGGCATATCAGCATATTTTTTCAAATCGGCCAATGTCAATGTTTTTATTTTAAGCCTTTATCAGATGATTCTAATAATGTTCCGATAAAATATTATGCATCCCTGAAACAGCTGATGCTGGAGCAAGGTGAGCACTACTTATGTGCTCCAGTAGTCAACTGAAATATTATGGTTTGGATGGCCATACCCCTTCAAGTTTTGCTCCAACTCTAAATAAACACACCTGAATTATCTAACCAAGGACTTCAAGATTACTTGTGGCCCTCCAGGAGCAGAGTTTGACACCCCTGATTTATGCAATACACCGCAGCCAAACCTGAGAAGGGAGTCCAAAGATGTCAGAACATTCCTGTACACATAATACACATATTTGTAATTCATGGCCTGGGATTATGCTAATTGTGTATGAGCATGCATGTGCACCCTATTTATGAATGGATTGAATTCATTAACATACACATCTAACTATCAAATCTGAGGTTTACCATTCATTTGTGAATCCGGAAAACAGTATTCAGGAAGGTGAATTTTATGCACAGATTACTCAAAGAATTTGCTCATACATTTATGCAAGTTTCTTGAATGAGACCTTTCTTGAATTCTCTGTTGAGAATGTCTTTGTGTTTTCACCACGAATAACTCTAGGTTGACTGAACTTACTTCTGAGGGGTATTGCACAAAAGTAGAATTAAGAAAGCCAGGATAACAGAAAAGGTGCGGCTTGACCTAGTTCAATCAGCACATCCTGGCTTAGTCTGTTGCACATTTGCTAAGCCAGGATGAGAGCGTGCAGCTATGTCAAGCCAAGTGTAGATAGTTGGGATAAGTGCACGTTCACGGCATTCTTAAACAGACCATGGGATCGATCACAGAATCAATGATGCAAAAATGGATAAAACCCGTGCGGCATACTTCTCGCCAACTGAGCAACAGCTTCTAATGGAAACATATGAAGAGGTGAAACATATAATATGTAAAAAGGGAAATACAGCTTCTTTAATAAAACAAAGACAAAGTTTTATTTCAGATTATAGATAAGATAAAATCCAATTAGATAGAAAAAAACCTAAATAAAAATAGATAAAAGAGATAGATGCAATAGATTAAATAGACAAAATACTGTAGATGATATACTGTAGATGCGCATAATGTATATGTGTTTGCACTTAATCATACATGTGCTTGCATAAGTAACATGCATGTCCACTGGTCACATTTAAGGCAAAGTGTCCAACTGTTAATTTAGGGAAATTACAAATAACTCCTTGCATTGTAATTATGATGGCTTCAGTGGAGCACTGGTTATTTGGACTACTTATGCATTCAGTTGGTCCGCTATTGTCTGCCAGGCTTACCCACTTATCCACTATGCGTATCTACAGTATTTGATCTATTTTGTTCATTTCATCTCATGTCTCTTTTATCTATTTTTATTTAGGTTTTTAGTTTTCTATCTAATTGATTTAATCTAATCTGATAATTTGATCTGTTTTTATCTATCTAATTGTTTATTTATCTCTCTTATGTATCTCTCCTTCTTAAAGAACAAGCGTGTGTGGCCAAAAAAGGACCTGGCAGCAAGTCCAAGAACATTTTGCAGGCTGGTAAGTGACTTGATGTGTGAAAAAAAAAAAAAAAGCCTAATTAAGTGAATAGTGTCTGCTGCCATATTTTATTGTCTGTGTTGATTGTAGCATTGAAAAAAAAAGGCTCATATATCTGGCACGGGGGGTGGCCCTCCAACCCAAGACTTGACAACAGCAGAGGAGCTGGCCCTGGAGTGGAATAAAGGGAAGCCAGTGATGGAAGGGACACAGTGAGGGACAGCCACTGACTCTGGCCCAGCAAGAGAGACTGGCCTCTTCATACAAGGTACATTACTGCGGTACTACTGCACATGGAAAACAATCAAGTATTTAGATTTTGTTATGTGGACTGTCTGACTTTGCCTTACCTTGCAGTGTCTGGTAACACACTTATACTTCTGGAGCCACCAGACTATGATCCGCTGGTGACTTCTCTTTATTAAAATCATAGGCTTGGCAAGTCCTGTCAAAACTATCAATACAAGTTCTGTTGAATATATGTTACTGGACTTCGGAAGGCTTAAGGTGTCATGTCAATTTTGTGTAAAGAAGATATTGTGAAGATTGCTGGTAATCAAACAGTTGGTGGCTCCTTCTGATTTCCATAGTATTTTTTTTTCCCTCTTTTATGTTCAACATAAGAAAACAACTCATACAGATTTGGATATTTAAAAATATTTATAAAACTATTTAACTAAAAAATACTAATAAGGTTGTTGCCATCCTCAAGAGTAGAACCATTTTCAAAATATATTTTATTATTCCTTTATTCGAGTTGAAAGAGACTAACAAATGGAACATTTATTTAGAATAAGCCTATATATACCACTACATATTGACCTCGTCATGGACTTAAATGAAACCACATTTGCAACTTCATCAGCCATTTCTTATAATCTCAACAACTGCAATAATATATGCATTCATCAAACCTCTAACAGCAATATGAAGTCTTCATAACAACACTAAAATAGGGATACTTGGATGAATGACAGTATATGTTGTATTTTAATGCATGATAATTAAAATGATGCAACATTTGCAGAAGACCATGGAGTGACTGTAAAACATTAATTTCTAGAAGGATTGACAGCAGAACTAACAGATAAATCACTAAGATTAATCTTAGCCTGGTTGTTAGCCTGCTCCGGAGCAGGCTAGCTGCACAGCGTAAATCTCCATAGTAACTTAATGTAGATTAATTTAGCCTCCCTTCATGCAACCGAGTCAGGGCTAAATTCAGCCAGGATAACTGGAAAATCCCAGCTTAATCCCTTATCTTGCTTTTGTGCAATACCCCCCTGGTCATGTTTTTTGAAAATGAAATCCGAAAGATTCTGGTTAATTAACCAAGAGTTTGAAGTTTATATGACAGTGAGTTAATCCTACTTTCTGGAATACATCTCCCGACCCCACTGCCCCAAGAAAACAAAGACACGTTTACAAGCCACCAATCTGACGCAAAGATTTTGAGGTCATCATTTATAATAGGACCAAATGACTTTGATCATTTTTTTAACCTTTGAGAATGGAAACAAACCTGTTTGTTCTTCGGTATCTTCATGTTTCACTCTGAATGCTTGTTCAATCTTCATGTCTTCTACCTCCTCTTTAATAAACGCCATCTTTATAATAGTTTGTCACGTTGATCTCAATTGTTTCTCAGGGAGGTTTCCTGTGTTTAGATCAAAATTAATAAATTACAAAATAATAAGATAACACAACGTATACACAGGCACTTGATGTTTACTTATCTATATTTGGCATTTGTGGATTATATTTAGTAGATTAGGCTTTATTGAAACCACTTGCAGCTGGTTTGAAAAAGTTATAATCATTAAATTACACATATTGTGTTTTCTTTGCATTTACAACGCTTTGACCAGCTGGTGTCGCCAACATGCAGCCTTTCGAGCGCTTCGAAACTTTGAATCATTTTACGAAACATTTTTTTCAATTAATTTGAATTTCTCGCGTCATTACTTTTTAGTCCCTAAATTCGTGTTGACAATATACTGATTGACGATATACATAGTCAGGGAGAGAAATTAGACGTACTAAGACTCGTGTGTTGATTCACAAAAATAACATTCCAAGATGTTATATAAATGTCTCAACGTTATATTTAATAATCATTTAAAATTACATAAATAATTAAAAACTACAAAGTTAATTGAACAACTGTACCCATTTGAACGACTTAAATACCCAAAACCAGAGACGTTGTAAAGCACAAACCTTTCTTATGCCAGAATCACAACAGACGCAGGAGCGGGACGCGTCTTTATGACGTCATGCGACCAATCCAAAATAAAAGACATAACCAGGCGCGGTGGCTACAATCTTAAAATGCATAAAGATTTACATAGATTTGTTTTTGTGGACTATTTAGTTAAATATATGTTTTCCAAAGATGTGCTGAAAGTGTCTTTGGGCAGCCAGTGCTGGTTATATCTGCCGTCTCTCTCTCTCTCTCTATTTCAATTTCAATTTCAATTTCAATTTCAATTTCAATTTTCAATTTAGGTGAGCTTTATTGGCATGACAAAAACTGTACATTTGTATTGCCAAAGCAGTTGCAGCTGGGCTGCTTACAAATAGTGCACATATGTATTAACAGAAAGAAAAATAATAAAAGTTATGATAATAAAAATATATAAGAAGTATAAAGCATGTAGTGCAAAATGTATTAGTGTATGTAAGTGTATAAGTTAGAAATAAAATAATATTAGATTTACAGAGGCAAAATATACATCTAATTAATATAATACAGTAATATGGCATAACATAATCTTCATGTGCTGGAAACATCAGATCAGGGCAGGCTGAGTGTTTTCTCTTCTATGGTGACAGCCAGACACATATTGAGCAGCAAACACACAGCAATTCTTGTGTTCTCCTGACAGATACAGCAGTTTCTTCTGGTTTGAAAGAGTTTTAAATGTCTGATGGATCTGCTGTATTTTATCACACTGTCCATATGTCCGTGTATTTGGACCATTCTGTTAGGAAGTGCAATTCTGTTTCCATCTGATTCCGATCACAGTGTGAATACAATCCGGTGGCAGCCATGTTTTTCTGTGTCTGCCCATCTCTATCATCAGCTTGAGTCTGTATCTCTGCCATACTGTACTCTCTCTTTAGGGCCAAATAGCATTGCATTTAGAGTTTTTATACAGCTATTTATAAATACTGTATCCTAACACACACAACCTAGATTTTGTCAGGTTTCTAGGTATACATTTGTCACTATAATATGGTTAAGTAGATAAATACACACAAAGGAAATGTGCAACTATTTATATATTTGTAGTGCTAATAATTGGTTATGATTTCAGCGAGACAAAATCACCAAGACAAAACTAAAAAAATAAAATAAAAAAAATCAATCGATATGACAAACAATTGAAAGGGTGGTCACTTTGCTCATTCTTATGGAAAGGAGACCAAAAATACAAGCTAATGCAAAGAAGTTTCTAATTTCGCTTTGTTCCAAAATTTTAAGCAATACATATAAAGGTCCTTCTCAAAAAATTAGCATATTGTGAAAAAGTTCATTATTTTCCATAATGTAATGATAAAAATTAAACTTTCATATATTTTAGATTCATTGCACACCAACTGAAATATTTCAGGTCTTTTATTGTTTTAATACTGATGATTTTGGCATACAGCTCATGAAAACCCAAAATTCCTATCTCAAAAAATTAGCATATTTCATCCGACCAATAAAAGAAAAGTGTTTTTAATACAAAAAAAAGTCAACCTTCAAATAATTATGTTCAGTTATGCACTCAATACTTGGTCGGGAATCCTTTTGCAGAAATGACTGCTTCAATGCGGCGTGGCATGGAGGCAGTCAGTCTTTGGCACTGCTGAGGTGTTATGGAGGCCCAGAATGCTTCGATAGCGGCCTTAAGCTCATCCAGAGTGTTGGGTCTTGCGTCTCTCAACTTTCTCTTCACAATATCCCACAGATTCTCTATGGGGTTCAGGTCAGGAGAGTTGGCAGGCCAATTGAGCACAGTAATACCATGGTCAGTAAACCATTTACCAGTGGTTTTGGCACTGTGAGCAGGTGCCAGGTCGTGCTGAAAAACGAAATCTTCATCTCCATAAAGCTTTTCAGCAGATGGAAGCATGAAGTGCTCCAAAATCTCCTGATAGCTAGCTGCATTGACCCTGCCCTTGATAAAACACAGTGGACCAACACCAGCAGCACCTGACATGGCACCCCAGACCATCACTGACTGTGGGTACTTGACACTGGACTTCAGGCATTTTGGCATTTCTTTCTCCCCAGTCTTCCTCCAGACTCTGGCACCTTGATTTCCGAATGACATGCAAAATTTGCTTTCATCCGAAAAAAAAAAGTACTTTGGACCACTGAGCAACAGTCCAGTGCTTCTCTGTAGCCCAGGTCAGGCACTTCTGCCGCTGTTTCTGGTTCAAAAGCACACGCCTGTGCACGGTGGCTCTGGATGTTTCTACTCCAGACTCAGTCCACTGCTTCCGCAGGTCCCCCAAGGTCTGGAATCGGTCCTTCTCCACAATCTTCCTCAGGGTCTGGTCACCTCTTCTCGTTGTGCAGCGTTTTTTGCCACACTTTTTCCTTCCCACAGACTTCCCACTGAGGTGCCTTGATACAGGACTCTGGGAACAGCCTATTCGTTCAGAAATTTCTTTCTGTGTCTTACCCTCTCGCTTGAGGGTGTCAATGATGGCCTTCTGGACAGCAGTCAGGTCGGCAGTCTTACCCATGATTGCGGTTTTGAGTAATGAACCAGGCTGGGAGTTTTTAAAAGCCTCAGGAATCTTTTGCAGGTGTTTAGAGTTAATTATTTGATTCAGATGATTAGTTTAATAGCTCGTTTAGAGAACCTTTTCATGATATGCTAATTTTTTGATATAGGAATTTTGGGTTTTCATGAGCTGTATGCCAAAATCATCAGTATTAAAACAATAAAAGACCTGAAATATTTCAGTTGGTGTGCAATGAATCTAAAATATATGAAAGTTTAATTTTTATCAGTACATTATGGAAAATAATGAACTTTTTCACAATATGCTAATTTTTTGAGAAGGACCTGTATAAATCCATACATACATACACATATACATACATAGATGCACAGCCACACACACACACACTCTAGTCATCATTTGAAGTTGATCAAAAAAGTTAATCAAAGTTGTCCTAAGACAAGGGTATTGTTCAAAATTCATGTATAACATGTAAGTCTGCTATTAATCAATGTTGTCATCAATGGAATTTCATGCCTCATCACTTTTGATGGTGCCCAGACATGATTGTTTGTCACAAGGTGTGAAGTGGCTTGTCACACATTCGTGAAGACAGGAGTGCACCAAAAACTCTTGGTTGTTCAGAACTTTTGTGATTCACCTGAAGTCACAATGGACTAGAAATGCCTCTTAAAATCTTAAACATGTTGCCTGCAGTGCAGCAGTGTAGTGCCTATGGAGTGCCTCAAGGAGCCAGCACGATGGTCATAATGGTGATGTACTGGATAGTGGATACTGTACTATACTGTACTCACTCTGTGTGGAGCGACAGAACGTCAGAGCTTGAAGCAGGACTCAAAACAGGAAAAAAGATTTTTCAGTTCAACAAAACAAGATGTTACTGCACATGTTACAGCAGATCAAAAATCAGAGTTTGTAGTAAAACAAACATGAATTGCATAGTTTAACAAATGCGACAAACAAGTCATGAACAAGAAACAACAAATGTTATGGATTGAGGCAACCAGTCAGTAGTCTGTGTTACAACCTCTGACATTGATCACAGCCTCATATCGCCTGTGCATGCTTGAGATGAGGTTTTGGATATTCCGTTCCTCCAGCAACGCTGTTCACAACTCCACATGGGTTGCTGGAGGGACCTGGCATGCTTGCACTCTTAACTGTAGCTGCTCCCAAATGTGTTCAGTGGGGTTCAAGTCGGGTGACTGGGCTGGTCACTCCATCCTTGAGATGCCCTCCTCCTCCAAAAATTCTGTCACCAGCCTTGCTCAATGTGGGCATGCGTTGTCATCCATAAGATCAAACTCTGGCCTGTCAGGCTGCCATTTTCGATGATGACAAGCTTTGTCCTTCTAGCCATGGAGATAATAATAATAAACTTTATTTTATATAACACCTTTAAAAGTAGCATCTCAAAGCACTTTACATACATATAAAAATATGTAGCTAAAATATACACATAAAAGTACAGGAAGTAAAAAAAATTACCAAATGATATAAAGCCAAAATAATAAATGACAAAGTAATCACATAAATCACATAAAAGCTACCCTAAAAAGTAAGTTTTAAGGGACGATTTAAAAAAACTCAAAGGGATTCTGCATTCCTAATCTGGAATTCAAGGGCAAGGAATTCCACAATTTGGCAGCCAATGAAGAAAAAACCCGATCACCAATAGTTTTTAGCAGAGTTGTTTGAACAGTTAAAAGACCAGCTTCAGAAGAGCGGTGGTAGGGGTGTAGGGGGTTATTCAAGGCCTTATAAGTGATATAATATATTATAAATATATATATATATATATATATATATATATATATAAAATATTTTAAAATCAATATGAAAACTAAAAGGAAACCAGAGCAATTTTTCCAAGATAGGTGTGATGTGCTTCCTTGCACTGGTCTTAGTCAGAATTTCTAGCAGCTGAATTTTGTACCAACTGTTATTTACTTAGCGTAGCTTTTGAAACTCCAGCCAGCAAAGCATTACAGTAGTCAACACGCAAAAAAACAAAAGTGTTGATTAACTTTTAAGCCACAGAAAAAGTAAATATGGGATGTAATTTGGCAATGTTTCTGAGATGAAAAAAAGATGCTTTGACTGTATTACAAACATGCGGATCAAATGTTAAGTTAGTGTCAAATATCACCCCCAGATTTGTTTTTTTTTTTGTTTAGTTTGAAACTGTACAGCAGATCCATCCACACTTAAGGTTATGGACTCTGCTTTGTCCAACTGGTGAGGTGCACCAATAAGCATCACTTCAGTCTTGTCACTGTTTAGAAAGAGAAAATTGTATAGACATTAATTTTTTCATCTCAGTAAAACATTAAGAAAGAAAAGACACAGGCATTTTGACATCAGGTTTTGAATGTATGTAGATCTTAGTGTCATTGGCATAAAGTGAAAGTTAAGACCAAGTCAGTGTTGGCTAAGTTACTTTCAAAAAGTAACTAATTACTAATTACATCATCAATGTTGTATTTAAATTACTTTTCTAATTACTCTGTTTGAAAAGTAATTTAGTTACTCAATAAGTAACTTAATTATTTAAATCGTTAATTTTAGTTAAAATCCCTATAAACGTTAAAGCAGAGAAAATATAAATTAAACTCTTTAAAACTCTTTTAAACTGTACTAAAAAAGTTATAGGCTATAGTAGAGTAAAAAGCCCATATAAATAAAATACAATACAATACAATACAAGTTTATTTGTATAGCACATTTAAAAACAACTGGTGTTGACCAAAGTGCTTTACAAGGCTAAAAGAAACCGACAACAAGGACACAAAGCATATAAGCACTAGAGAAACAATAAAAGAAAGAATGCATCATGCATCAATCTGAATGCATATCATATTTTAACATATTGCACTCCCTTGCAAACATTTCAGTTTGGCAAGATCTTTATGAAAAGTCCAACTAGTAAAATCCATAAAAGTTTATGTAAAAATAATAAATTACAGAAATTATATCCTCCGCTGAATAAAGCCGCGTCAGATTGCTCTGTTTTCTGAGGTAAATTCTGGCTTATTCCTCATAGCAGGTCTTCTTCCAAAAACGATGAAAAGTCGATGAATCTTATTATTATTATTATTATTTAATCTATTTTTGTATCTAGGTGAGGAAGGTGTTTGCGCACAGTTGTGACTGCAGATAATGAGCTTATAGACGGGAAAGACTTCCTCGCTTTAGTTTTTTATACAAATTACATAATCAGAGAACATAAATTTTATTTCCAACAATTTTTAAATTTTATTTCCAAATTTTTTTGTATGTGTGTCAAGTATTTCACGAGTTTCAGTTCATTTTTGTGATGCTTTGCAGATAGAAGTTCACGGAGACAGCGACGACAGAAAGGGCACCTGTCACGAATCCAGTCCATGGTTATCCGTCTGCTCGCCACCAGATGTTGCCTTCCAGTTACATTGACTCACACTACACAAACTGTTACCCCGGACTACATTTCCCATCATCCATTGCACTGATTACACAAACAGCTGCAACCAATCAAACACACTTTATAAGCCATGGAATTCCTCTTTCTGATCACGGAGTATTGTTTAGCATTTATCGCTCTCCTAGTGATAGCTACTTTACGGAGCCAGTTCCCTGTCCTAGTTTCTAGTTCTAGTTCTAAGTCTTGCCACCTGATCTTCTGCCTGTCTTGGATTTTCAGCTGGGATGTTCCCGTGACAACACAGCATGGTGTCCGACAGCAGATGTCGCTGTTTTAAGGGCATATATGTCTTTTTACTGTTGTTAGCATAACTGTTGCAAATAAACATACATTTTATATTATAAAAAGTTTGTAAAATATGCTATAAACTATGTGAAAACTAATATATATATTAACATATATATATATATAAACTAATATATATATAAAACTAATATATATATATATATAAGTCCCCACTCCATGGGCTATGCCCTATGCAAAGCCCTAGGGATGATCACTCCCATTTGGAATTGTGGCTCGTGAACCGTACGGTACGAATACAGGTTTAAATGCATAAAATCATACCATATACATGAAGTACCTCTCCCATGTATGTACTCGCTTCAACTTTTCCAAAACAGAAGTTATGGCCAGACAGTTGCACCACATGATATTTTGACACTTTAAATAACAGAAAAATTACAAATAACTAATGTTTTTTTTTAAATGTTTTTGAAATTACTCTAAATTTATTCAAATTTATTTTCTACACTATTTGGCATGATTTCCATAGTGTTTTGTAATCCTGTACAAATTGCAAACTATTTGTATTTATATTTCCATCATAATATACAAACAAACTTTTTCTGATGATGTCCATTTTATAAAATATCATGTGGTGCGACCATCAAGAAACTTCCATTTTGGGACTTTTATGATGAAATCGTTCCATTCAGAAAGGCTCATCCCTATGCCCTAATCCCTTCAAAGGGTTTAATAGCTTCGAAGGGTTGAAGGGTGTAGAGGACCAAACAACTATTTCTTGAAGTGCCCTTCTGCATCATCATCACATGCCCACTGGGAGGCGCTATCATCGTGAAAAGAATCTACGCAAAGGATCATGGGAGCCTGAAGTGTCCATTAGTTGTACACTTCGAAATCCTTCATTCCGAAGTGGCCAGTTTTGAGCACTTTGGTTTGGAATGATCCTTCAATATGGCGTCCATGATTGTTTTTACTCCAAAGTGGCTAGTTTTGAGCACTTTGGTTTAGAACGACCCTTCAATATGGCATCCATGTTTGGAATGCACCGAGGATGTTGCATTATATTCCAATTCACCTAGAACCTATTGAAGCAGCAAGCAGGTGTGTAACTCTCTCTCAAATTTGGACAAAAATAACCTTTTAACAGCTGTTATGTAGTTACCATAGGAAAAAAAAAAGTTTAAAAAGTTGGAAGATGTTCACTTCCAATGACTCAGCTTCAGTGTGGAAAGGGCTGAGAGCCATCACAAACTACAAGACACCATCCCCCTGCACTGAAGCGAATCAACAACTTGCTAACGACCTGAATGTGTTTTATTGTAGATTTGAAACCCGCCACACCCATTCTGACCATCTCTCTACACAACCGTTAACACTTCCTGCAATCCCCCTCTCCCTCGCTCCTGCACTTCAAATCAGTGAGGATGATGTGCGCCAGGTCTTCAGGAAGAACAAAAGAAGAAAAGCACCAGGCCCAGATGGCGTTACACCAGACTATCTGAAAACCTGTGCTGACCAACTGCCCCCCATCTTTTCACAGATCTTCAACAGATCTCTGGAGTTGTGTGAAGTGCCCTCCTGCTTCAAATGCTCCACCATCATCCCTGTTCCAAAGAAACCCAAGATAACAGGACTTAATGCAGGGTTGCCAACTTTGGGACTTTGGCTGGAGTGAGACTGTAAAAATTTCAGTTTGCGCGTGTGCGCAGAGAAAATGTTTGGTAACCCTAATTTTAAAAATCAATGTCAGTCCTTGTTTACTTAGAATAAACTTTGATTTATGCACAAAAAACCTGAATATAATGGAAACACTTTTTCAAAATGTACAATTAATTTATTGATTGCACTATAAAAAAATAAAGATAAAGGTGAACAAAATAAAGATGATTAAATAACAAGTAAAACAACAACATCAGAACAATAAGAAATATCAAAACAAATGGGACACATAATAGTTACTCCACTTGCCCAGAAAACCACAACACACAAGATTCACAAATTAGGTCTGTTGTGTGCCACAGTGGCAGTTTTGGCCTGCTTCACTACCTCTGCAGGAGGTTCGTATCTGAAGCAGGGTTCAAGGCTGCTCATTTTCATTGTCATGATTGATGACAGGGTGCCATCAAGTGACAGTCTATTCCTAGTGTCAGTCTTGTTTAGGCCAATAACTGAAAAGGTTCACTCAGCATCCGCATTTGAGTGTGGCAGGCTCAACACAATCTGGGCAACCTTTGATAATTTGGGGAATTTTAAAATGCCACTTGCCCGATTCTTGCAAAATTTGAAATGTATAATAAAAAAAAATCTATATATTGATCAAAAGAAATGTATGAAATATTACTATCATTGGGGTGAAATTATTTATTTATTTTTGATTAGACAAGGCTACGTCTGTAGTGACAAGGCTCACCATTTTATTATTTGCTTACCTTGATTGTCTTCCAAACTTTCACACGACTCTGACTCCGAACCTATGCTCCGAACTCTCTCTGAACTACTCACACGCAACTGACGTATCAGGTGCAAGGTTTTCAGCCAATCAACGATCAGAGAATACTGCCGGGAGATGTAACAGCTGTGGGCCTTAAACTCCTCTCCTGTCATTAATACGCTGTGGTCTAGTCATCAACAGAAAATTAACGGATTGAGAGGGGAGAAAAATGGATTTTGGCATGACATTTCTTGCGTTTGCGTGAGAGCGTGAGATTGATGCTGAAAGCGTGAGTGTCACGCCAGATGCATGAGAGTTGGCAACCCTGCTTAATGAGTACAGACCTGTGGCTCTAACGTCTGTCGTCATGAAGTCGTTTGAAAAACTGATTCTGGCTTATCTGAAGGACATCACTGGACCCTTACTGGACCCCCTGCAGTTTGCTTACCGAGCAAACAGGTTCATGGATAATCCAATCAACATGGGATTGCACTTCATCCTGCAACATTTGGACAAAACAGGTACTTATGTGAGGGTCCTGTTTGTGGACTTTAGTTCGGCTTTCAACACCATCATCCCAACAGCCCTCCAGACCAAAGTGACCCAGCTCTCTGTTCCTAGCTCTATCTGTCAGTGGATCACCAGCTTTCTGACAGACAGGCAACAGCTAGTCAGACTGGGGAAATTCATGTCAAACAGCCGCTCCACCAACACTGGTGCCCCTCAGGGATGTGTTCTCTCCCCACTGCTCTTCTCCCTGTACACCAACGACTGCACCTCAAAAGACACCTCTGTCAAGCTCCTGAAGTTCGCAGACGACACTACAGTCATTGGCCTCATCCAGGCCGGCAACGAGTCTGCTTACATACAAGAGGTTGAGCAGCTGGCTGTCTGGTGCAGTCTTAACAACCTGGAGCTGAACATGCTCCAAACAGTGGAGATGATCGTGGACTTCAGGAGAAACCCCCCTGCACTCCCCCCACTCACCATCATAGACAGCAATGTGGCTGCAGTGGAGTCAATATCTAATTTCTTTGGCTAAAATATGAATCACTGATACATTATACTTAAGTGAATGGTGTTTTAAATTTTTTTAATCAGTTTTATGCGGTTTACAGGAAAAATAAATCTGTTAACTACATTTAAGAAAGCAACTCTGAAAATATAGAATAAATACATAATATTATTTACAAAAACTCAAAATAAATGCGAACACTTTATTTCTAAACACTTTAATTACTGAGAACTTGTAAAAAAATGTTAAGCATGTAAAGGAAATTCAATCTAAATTGTAATGTGGATTTATGTGTACACAACAGTCTTAATGTTTGAACAATTACAATAGATATTTTTTTTTTTGTATTTTAAAATTGGCCTTTTGAAAATCCTTATAATTCAATGACCCATATATATATATATATATATATATATATATATATATATATATATATATATATATATATATATATATATATATATATATTATGGGTGTAACGGTTCACAAACGGTTTGATACAACGCATTCTGTACGGGGGTAATTGGTTACGTTGCAATGTTGGAAATAAAATTGTTTTTGAAAGTCGGTGCTTGAAATAAAAGCTTTTTATTTCATTGATTTTTATTGATGACTGCAGTGTTAATATTTTAACTGTAGGCCTATAATTCATTGTATAATAGACCTGTTTTAAAATATATTTTTCAAAAAACATTTTAATTGACGAGTAAATAGCCTAATCTTTTGTTATCCTAGCAGCTCATCAGTTATTCGGTAATTACTGCGGGGGGCAAATTGTAATTTTAATTTAATAATGAAAGTAACTTAATAATAATAATAATAATAGGCTTAATAAAAATAAGAATGTAACAGGCCTACATTAATTGGAAATGGCAAATATCTTAATATTGCCAACAACTGATGTTTTTGACAATATCTCGTCGATACAGGATCATCATCTTTAGACGCACCCCAGCAAGGGGAGTTTATCGCGGGGCCCTTCGCAGTGCATGTCCTGCGTGCCTGTCTGCTAACATTATGCCACTGGAAGACAGCACGTTGCCTGTTACGTCATTCGGGCTGCCTTGTTAAACGCAGTGGCACTGAGAACATTATATTTTACACACTAAGCAGTTAAATTTTTCCAAATCTAATAGGAGTAGTCCAACAAATCAAATCATTAGGTTTGTAATGTGTACCGAAACCGAAAGCCTCCTACCGAACAGTTCAATACTAATTGTGGTTATTTTATCTAACCGAAATGATTATTGTGATTTTTATAGGGCAGAAGGGGGAGTCATACACCAAAAAAACAAAAGAGCACCAGTTTGCTTTTCATGCACTGTACAGCCTATATCATCTGAAGCCATTCCATATCTTAGTGAAGGACAGAATTATATTTACATTGTTAAATTTAAGTTTATAGAAACTCATCGTCCTTCTGCTGCAGCTGTCAGTCATTCTCCGCTCAGCATTCAAACAGAACGTCTTGTTCAGTTATGACAGTCAGCATGGTAAAACTCCATCTCCAAGATATATTCCCATTATAATACTTGATGTAGATAAAGGTTTGGGGATTTGCATAAAATGACATCTTGCTGGACTTCATTGCTCTCTCATTTCTCTTCTCTTTGTTTGTACCTTGTGGAGTGCAGCTGGCTGTGACTTATGTTGCTTCAAGCACATCATTCTGAATCTGCACCCTAGGTGTGCAGCGTGCTGCAACTCCATGTTGCTTCAAGCACATCATTCTGCACCCTAGATGTGCTGCGACTCCATGTTGCTTTAAGCACATCATTCTGGACCCATGATGTGCATGAGTGCTGTGACTCCATATTGCTTCAAGCACATCATTCTGCACCCTAGATGTGCATAAGCACTGCGACTCCGCATATTCTCTCACAAATCTACTTCAGCATAGGCTGATAACGTTATATAGCTAATCGTTTTCATTTATTCCCTTAATATTTATAATATTACATCATTCTGCACCCTAGATGTGCATAAGCACAATATATATTATTGTTACTTACAGCAGTAAATTTACTTTACTGCATCCTAACTTAAAAACAATTCTTAATTGTAAGTTTTACATTTGCATGTCAAAAATATATGTGGAATATTAATTTATTAATATCACACAGGTGTGATAATCAATGCAGTTATAGCATCCATCTCATATTCATATTATATGTGGAAGAGTCGTTGTAAGGTTTTCTTTATGTTATTATGCTTGCATTCTAATAAAATTTCATGTCAACAGTTTATTAATAATTAGAAGGCCATTAAGCTAGAAGTCCTTCATGGTTTCTCTTCATCTACTCATTTAGTTAAAGCCTGTCTACCATCTCTGTCTTCATTAATTATTAAAATTATTCACACTTCACATGTTTCTGGTTCTGTATCTTCTTCTCTTAAAACTATTATATTATATTTTTAACATTTTCATCCAATTTCTAATTTGCCATTAATTTCTAAAATTCTGGAAAAAGTTGTTGCAGCTCAGGTTCAAAAACATCTCTCCAATAATAAATTGCTTGAGCAATTTCAATCCAGCTTCCGTCCCCACCATAGCACAGAGACTGCTCTTGTTAAAATTACTAATGATTTGTTATTTGCAGCTGATTCTGGTTTATTAGCAATACTTGTCCTTCTCGACCTGAGTGCGGCCTTTGATAACATCTCGCATAAGATACTCCTGGACAGGGTAGTTTCTATAGGGATCATTGGCACCCACTGTCCTGGTTTAGGTCATAATTCACTGGTCGCACTCATTTTGTTAAAATCAAATATTTTTGATCAAGACCATCTACAGTTACCACTGGTATACCTCAGGGTTCTGTTAATCGTCTCCATCCCTCTCTCACAACGAATAATGCAATTCTTGTTCATTTACTTAATCCCCCACGTATCGACTATTGTAATGCTCTCCTTACTGGACTTCCTTCTAAACTCAGGGGTCTAGGACAGAGACTTGGGCCTTCCCTTTAACAGAGATGTGAGAGGAGTGGTGATAGTGGTGTAATTCTGGATAAAACATTGGTAAATGGTTGCAAAGCATCTGGAAGCTGCTGAAAATCATTAGATTTATTTTATGGATGTGAGCTTCATTTACAAAATCCTGGAATCTGGAGGGGCCATTGACAAGGGCATACAGCATGACACAATATTCAAAAAGCCCTGACAGATGCCGCGTTTCCACCGAAATTACCCAGAACAATTGTACCAGGAACTTTTTTCTCAGGAACTATTTTCCCCCCAGGACCTGTTGCTTTCTGTGTTTCCACAGCGGTCTAAAGTACCATGAAGATTAGGCAAATAGTCTGGTGACGTTGGTCTGTGCACGTTTCTCAATACAAAGTACGCAAATATTGGACTTGCATCCTCGGTAGTTTGGCATTTGTGCATTCAACTCGGAAGTGTTGATGTCCGCGACTACGCAAATCCGTTAATTCTGCGAACAGCAGCGTACTTGATAACATCAGTCAGCTCGCCTTGGCTACTTAAATTTTCCTCACTGTATATTTACAATAAAATGAAATAAGACATCAAATACCTCTGCCTCCTTTCGTTTTCATTTAAAAATAATAATAGCAGCATAAATGTACTTAGTTCAGGGAAATGTGTATATATACAGCCAGGGCCGGAGTGGGGCCACTTTTCAGCCCGGGAGTTTCAGGCCCAAGACCGGCCCACTTTTTCCATGGTGGAATTCCAAATTATCACTTTTTCCAAATTGGATAAATGAAACAACAGTTCAGCTCTTACTATTGTGTAGTTTTTATTAATACCATAGTTTAACAAATAATGTAAAGGTTAAATATTAATTCACTTAAGCTGAGAAGTTAACAAAAAATATTCCACCATTCCACAAGGATAGGTTGATAAATTAACAAAAAGCTGAAATAAATAAATAAAGCATTTGAAATGTATCCCACTCTTCCACAAAGAGGCATATTGAACTAATTTTTACAGTTCGTCACAGTACAGTTTACAGTTACATTGCGAATAGCACCAACAGCATCTACAGCATCAGTAGCCGCCTAAGCAGTGCACTGGTTTCAGCCACTTTATCGATAACCGTGTCATTGCTTATAGACATGTGGATTTCCTTCTCTGTGCACATTAACATGAAAGCCTCCAAGTTGTCCTGACCCAATGAGCTTCATAGCCTATTCTTCACAAATTTTAAAGTTGAGAAGCTTCTCACACATGCAACCTGTGTGATGGACAAAGTCAACAGAAACTTATATGCTAACCCAATCACATGGTAAGCATCTGTGAGGAGGTTATACTGTGAGAGTATTAAATGGACACAAATGGCAGTTTTTGCAGGAAGAACAGGTCCTGCTTTCAAGTTCCATCTCAGGTTCTTCCATATATGGTAGTCCACCACTATCCTCCTAACCTTCCTGTGTCACCTCACTACATGTCCTGACAGTATAACCTTCAAGAAAGGACTGTTTCAGTCTGTCCCACTGGTACGCCAGGCTAGAAAGCTCAGTTTGTAATGTGCTAACAGTAGCTCTGTCATCAAACCTAAGCAAACATTTGCTGATTTCCTGGAGTGCTGAGTTAGCGAGTCCATTTATCTTTATTTCAGGAAAGTTTTTAGGGTCAAGACAAGCAAAATCTGAGGCAAGTTTTGCATTTGCTGAAAACCTCCTATCTGTGCTACCTGCCACAGTGTCCAGAATAACATTATGGACATTCACCTCAAAGACAGCATCAGATGAGGCAACTGGTTCATCCTCTAAAAGCTCTCCTGGCATTCTTTTCTTTTTTTGAACACGCTTCTCTGGAAGTGCAGTCTGCACAAGTAGTTCATAGTTGTCCATCTCTTCCAGCTTTTTGACGCTGGGTTGTATGTAGGAAAATATATAGGAATGTTTGAGCAATGAGAATAATCTCATATTTCAGAAGATTTTCAATTAATCCCTTTGCTTTGACCCTCACTGTTGACTTCATACTTCCATCTTCCTCAACAGAGGCTAGGGTCAACAGCAGGTCAACAAACAATGCATCCTGGGGATTACCAAAAGACCCAAAGAACTTAGTGAGAGACTGATCCTTAGCCCACCACCTGGTTTCCCCTATTGGGCCCAGTCTCCTGTGACGTTTGTCCTCACTTGTCTCTTCCCAAGTCTGCATACGTTTATAAGACTCCCTGAGGAAAACTGCTACGTCATTTAGTAGTGAAAAGAGAGATGCACTCTCTATGACACTTCCTGTTGTGTCTGCCAGTACCAGATTTAAAACATGTGCATAACACCAGACATGAATTTGTGCTGGAGACTGTTCAAACAGGAATGCAGAGAACCCTTTATACGGTCACTGCATATTTGCTTCTCCATCAGTGAAGTTGCCCACACACATGCCCATGTCAATGCCAAGTTTGTCTAATGTGTTCTTTAGTAGCTGTGTCAGATATTTACCTGTGGATTTTTCACAGTTCACCATAGCAACCAACCGCTCATGAACTACATCTGTGATATATCTGACAATGATAGCACACTGGTCCTTTGATGTGACATCTTGAGTTGTATCAATCTGAACCGAAAACAGTCCCGCCTCTCTAACCTCATCAGAAATTGTGCCCTTTATGACCTGGCTGAGAGCATCCACAACTTTCCCAACAATGTCCTTTGATAGCAGAGTCACAAGAGATCCTCTACCTTTTGCACCAGTGTCATGATGCTTCTTGCTTTGCTCAATACAACTGCTAATGTGCTGTTGAAGGCACAGGTCATAACGACTCAAAAGTATTACCAACTCTAGAAAGTTGCCATGATTGACTGCAGTATCTTCTAGTGTATAAGCAGCCTCTGCTTTATCCCCTCTGTAACTAAGTCCACATTTGCCTATGACTTTTATCACATCTATTATGAGTTCCATCACCTGACACTTCTTCTTCACCTGCTCATGATGTAAAGACATTTGTTTGTCTGCCAGAAGGCTTTTTATATCTGCCCTTTTAGCCAACAGAAAGTAAGCATCAGCACTGTCTCTGTGGATCTTACTTTTCTCATGCTCTTCTATGCGCCGATGAACATGTTTCCATGTTTTCATACCTCCCTTTATGAAAGGACTATCACTTGCAGCAGGTGCAAATGCCAAACACACAGAACAATACAGTGATTGTGTTTTTTCACTGTATGTCAACCACTTGCGGTTGGTGCCATGCTTGCTGTGAAAAACTTTAGCTACTAGGTGGTGTTTTGTGGGCTGCTGAGGATGGTAATTGAAAAATGTGTCTAGATCCTGTGCTTGAGGACGAGCAAAATAATCAAAATGATAGGCTTCCTCATCTACACTTGCATCTGCCTGTGCCTTTGGGATCTCTTGCAGGGCTGTTGTCTCACTGGATGCTGTCTCTATATCTGCTCTTTCAGCATCTGACTCACCTATATTGCATAACCAATAGGGCAGAAGGACATATACCAGGGGTGTCAGACTCAGATTAGGCAATAGGCCGGATTTGTTGGAATGAGACCTCATGGGGGCTGTCATTGCCATTTTTTTTCATATTTTATTTAATATCTCCAAATTTATTCAAAAATAATGCTTTTTTATCCAAAAAACATGATACCTACTCTCAGATAAATGAGGCCTATGATTAATAAGATGCAAATAGAAATATAAAAACAGTCCTAATTGAAAGAAAACAAGTTGACAAAAAGATTTAATCCAATATTGGGTGATTATATAGCATAACAAGTGATTTATAAGCTATTTTTTTTAGGCCAGTCATTTTTGACCGGTAACACAAAAGGTGTTATAGGGTTTTGAACACAACCTGAGGGTTAAATAACTTTAATTCATATTGTTTACTCTGGTATCCTCTCTACCTGTCCCTGTAGTCATCATGGCCTCCTCATTTTCAGCGGGGGACTGGCTTATCTGCTGCTCAGAAGCTACAAAAATAATTAGTAATTAAAATATAATAATAAAAGTAATTTTACTGCATACACAGATCAAGCTTGAGTTTTGTTATCAATATTAAATGACATAATATTTGCAAAGTCTATGAATCGCCATGTATTGGGAGATACGCAAAAGGATAATATTTCATATAAATGTAATTAAATTGTATATTTTGCTTGTATATAGGTTGACAACGGTATTAGCCGAATAATTACGTTGCTAATGCTAATCATTACTGTGTCCGAAACCGCTCCCTATGCACTATATAGTGCACTATATCGAGTGTCAGCCATTTTGTAGTGCTATACGAATTCTGAGTGAACGACTTCATTCCCTACATTCCTCCTCTTCTTTATACCCAAAAAAAAATCAGACCTCTACTCTACAAGAAAACACACACTCGCTCAATCACTAATTCCTGTGCTGTGTCTGAAATCACTCACTCGTTCACTCATTCACTAATCCCAGCAGTAGCCTACCTGAGAATACTTTTTGGAAAAGACGCGCTATATGGACCCAACCAACTCTATGGGAGGGGAGAACTCCCTCATATGGTTCAACCCATGCAGAGGCTACGCGCTGTGGTGTCAGAATGCGGTAGGTGTGTAGTGTTATTTAAGAGAAGATAGACTCACTAACGTGACAAATGTTTATAAAAAAAAACTTAAAAAAAACAAAACAAAAAAAACTCGACCAGCCCAAAAGTGAGGCGGCCCACCGGGAATTCTCCCGGTTCTCCCGATTACCCACCCCGGGCCTGTATACAGCCATTACAATGAAATGAAATATTATATAATTGCTTCTTTTTCTTTTCATAATAACATATACATAAATTGAATACAGACCAAAGATTACCTGTTAGATTTACCCAAAACGAATTATATTTTATGTTTAACCACTAAGGAGACATCAGAGCCAGCAGCACATATCAGAAGGACTAGCCGAGGTGAGACTGCTCTCGGCGGATACATGAGCACTGAGCTCCCGCTAATCGCGTGGAGCTCACCGTCTCCGAATCGGCGAAACACATTTTTAAATAGGCGCTGTCTTTATAAATAAACTGCAGATTTGAGTTTTAAACAACTACATTCTCGCATGAAATACTTTTAAAATTACATTTCATGACACAATAACAGTAATATTTAGAAAATGATCCGAATAAATGGTGGTTGAAATCACAATGCTGTGTGAACTCAACCAATCAGCATGTTTAGTGCCCAAGTCCTGCCCCCGAAAGTTCCAGAACTTTGAAAAAGTACTACCTCGCCAGCAGGGACTTTCTGGGGGGCATTTTTTTACCCGGAACTTTATTTAGTTTCTGGTTCCTGCAGTGGAAACACACCAAGTACCAGCCCAAAGTCCCTAGTTCCTGGGTAAAGTTCCAGCAGTGGAAACGCGGCTAGAGTCACATATGTGGTTTTCCATTTGTTCTCATTGCATATCCGAATGAGGTTGTACATATTACAGAGGTCCAGCTTTGTGAATATGGACCTGACTTTGTGATCTTGTTTCAGGCCTAGTAGTTGATGCATGACTGCAAGCCTTTGCCACTTTGTGATTTTGTGTCATGCAAGCTCTCAGTGGAGAGAATTGTTTGGTTCTCAGAGTGGATCCGAGTTTATTGGATTCGTACTTGCATCCGTCAGTCCTTCTGTCAAGATAGATACACACTGAAAAGTTAGGAGAGTAAATCTGAACAACCTTTATTGAACACAGTTCTGAGAGGACACACCTTTGTTCTGTGTTTCCAGCTCAACAGGGAAGATGATATTAAAGGATTAGTTCACCTTATATTAAAATTTTCTTGTAATTTATTTTCCCTCAGCCCATTCAAGATGTAGGTGACTGTTTTTCATGAGTAGAACAGTACAGAAGATTTGAAACTCAAGATCTGAAACTGTGGTCCTTTGTAATTCATTTAATGCAATTCAGTGGCTGCATGTTTTTGAGAATAAAAAAGGGATATCAAGGAACAAAAAAAAAATACAGACGGCTCTTGATGATATATTGAGGAGTGATGTAGCAAAACAATCAGTCTTTTCAAGAAACTGAATACTATTTACAACATTATTACCTGTAATCCATAGTCTCAGGCAATGGGGAAATAAGATTATTTTCAGTGAACTGGTTCTTTCAGGCAGTTTGTTTCAATGAACTGGTTCAATTCACTAGTTCATTTACACTATCACACAATAGTGTAACATATACTCAATCATATTATTAAAGCACCCAAACATGGATGTTTTACATGTCTAAACCATACAAAGTGAATAAATGTCTTCATCAGTTCAACTTTTACATAAACAATGAGAAACCACATAAAAGTTCATTTTCCTCTTTCATTCAAGTGCTTGTTTCAACATATGAATATCACCAGTTCATCTCTCTTCAGTCTGAAATGGAACTGTTTCTTCAGTTCAGTGTACTGTTCGAGGGACTAGAGCACTAAATGAGTAAGCAAAACCAGAATCACAGGATCATACATGCTGGTATTTTGGCTCATTTCAAGTTGGAGTATCTGTCATGCACGTCCGAAAGTTAGTTTTGATTGATAGACTTAAATCTTGAACCAGCCCCCTTACGGAAGTGTTCCGAAGGTAAAGTCCTTGACTGGTGCCCTTAACTAAGTGTGGCGGAAAGTGGTCATCTGATATAACCGCACATTAATTGACAAGTGAACAAAAAAGCGTGCTGACAGTCCAGGAAGGAGCAGGACTGGATATGATCATAGATGGTCTGGAGAAAAGGTACCAGCAGACAAAAAAAAAGCAGGAGCTGTCTGTTCTGTTTCAAGGCATTCAGTTGCCTCAGACACTCCCTGATGTCCAGGAGCCTTTCCAGGTTGCCAAGCGTCTACGGACTAAGCCAGAACAACCAGAGAGCACAGCAGGTCAGACAAAGCAGAGGCAACATTCTGTTCCGTGACCCCCTCTCAGACCAAAGGCACCAGTGTGGAGTCAGATGTTGGTTACACCATCAGCGCCTGGAGCATCAGTGCAGATGGTACCCAACATGCTTATACCAGCAGCACCAGGTTTCCAGGGTGTGCCGATGTTTCAGGGTGTAACAACCTTTCAGGATTTGCCAGTGTTTCAGGGTATGCCAATGTTCCAGAGAGTGCAAATTGTCCAGGGAATGCCAATAATACAGCACTGTTACAGCCTGCAGTTGTGTAGAGACCAGCTCACAGCCTGATGCAAAATCTGCTAAACCTGAAGCCATGCCCAAGAGACCATAAAGAACAACTGCAGAGGCATTTACTTGTAAGAAGTGCGGGCAGTTCAAAACAACTGCAATGGGACACAGCCAGTACAAAGACAGGGTGTACTGCCCACAGACTGAAACTGTTACAAAAGAGGTGTGGTTAAAAAGGAAATTCAGAGAACCATTTCCCCAAAAAAATTATATAATTGAATGTATATTTTTTATAGTGTAAAACGTTGTTTAAATAGAGTTTACCATATGTTATACTTATGTTTTATTGTTTTTAAAGATTACTTAACATTTTATTTACCTTTTTAACATTTTTAATTTATTATTCATTACAGTTCTATGCTAAAACAGTTTTGGTGCTTAATATATTGTGGAAACATTTTTTCAAGATTTCTTTGATGAATAGAAAGAAAAAAATATAATTGTTTTTTTTACACTATAAATTTTACTTTCACATTTTATCATTATAAATTCCAATTCTATTAAACACACACACACACACCAAACATTTGAATAGTAGTATATCATGGCACAACTGGTTTCAGCATTGATAACAATAAGATTTTTTTTTTTTTTTTTGTCATAAATGTATACACTGGACTAACTTTTATATGTCTACCATTGCTGCATTGTTCTTGATGTTAGACCCATGTCTCCTAAAAGTTTTCATGTTATTTTTACATTCAAACATTTATGATACAATATATGATACAAATTATCTTAAAAATGAAATAATGTAATAATTTTGTTTTATGGAATTTTTGTGATGCAAGAACATTTGCAAGCCAATTAATAGTACAAGTTTTCTCTGTTCAACACATCCTTCTGCAGGAGCACTGAGTACACAGGAAGGAAGTGGGGTTGGGCTGTATTGAATGTTCATGGAGCAGAAAGTCATTCACATCTATTGTTTCAGCAAATGTTCCAATTCACCGTCATTTATGACCTTAATGCTTTTGATGGAGCATGCATGCTTAAGAAACAAATTTTTTCCTCGTTTTTGTGCTAGTCTAGTAGAGTTTGAGTATTTTAGAGAGACTGCGCAACGTGTCTCCACTGGACTACCAAAAACAATGCTTCACTAGACGTCTGATTGAGGATATCCTTGAGATATGGGATTGTTTTCCTTCACACTTTCCTGATTGTTGTGGGCTAATGAGTGAAAGTGAGCAGTTCCCACAGAGGTCCTCCAGACTGGATTGTCAGAAAAGTACTTTAAAAGAACTCTCTGGAATATATACTAAGGAACGATGTGCCTTTTTCAGGTGGATTTCTGTGTATTGACTAAAAACATCTAAAAAAAGGTAAATATAAAAAAGAAGAAACACATAACAATGCTGAGAAGAAAAGCCATTCATGTAGCTGTTTGGGTAGCATGTGGAATATTGGTAAGTTTTAATAAACATATTTTTTTGAAATAATTAAAATAATTATACTGACCTTGACTTCAACTTACAAAAATACTTTTCTGTATGTGGACTTCTGTAAGCTGTTTTATCAGTCCAGTAAAGGTGTTTCTCACTTTTTATTTTTAATTTTTTTTTTAAAGTACCATGGTGGTAGACACACAGGAATGTAGCATTAAAGTTGTGAAGGCCATTTCTACCACAGACTCAATACACATTACACTGAATAATGAAGATGTGAAATGCCAATACACAGTTTCAGTCAGGGACAGACACAATGACTCAAAAGACTGTCATCAAGACCAGGAACATTTGACACAATTTGAGTGCAAAACTGAGAATTTAGATCCTGGAACGTGGCATCACCTGGAAATAATATCAAAAGTGGATGAAAAACAACAGACTCAACATACGGTCTCCCTGCCAACTAGTAAGAATCTTGCTTTTTTTAATATTGAATGTTGTATTATTTGCATTGTGTTCAGTCTGATACATGTTTCTCGCTAAATTGACCTCTAACAGTATTGAACTTGAGCGTGTGTAACTCACAATGTTTATTCTCCAAACATGAATGATTCTTTGAATAATGTTTTTAACAGGTTAGTTGTTATTTTACTAAGTGCTAATACTTTTAAGTGGTTACCTACAGAGATGCAGTGAAACAAATACACAACAATGTCGATTTTGTAATAAAGAATTGCTGTTATAACTTTTTTCGAAGCCTTCTTCAGTGTAGTTTAGATTTTTAACATCATTATTGCATTTTTTGTCAAATGCAATTAAATTTGAACACTGACCCAACATAACCCATGCTGACAAAAAGTGAAGGTATTTCATGAAAATTACTGCACAACAACTGCAGCAGCAATAATACTATAATATAATAAAATGGAAAGCTAAACACAAGCTGTCTTTTCAATATTTTTCTAATGCACTAAAAATGTGAACTCAGAGGGGTTAAATTGCCGTCATATAAACCACAAAGTACATTATTTACTCAAAGTTAGAAGTAATAAAAATGCTGCCAAGTTATAAACAAGTGGTTATGCAATATATATATTTATTTATTCATTCATTCATTCAAAATTTATATTGTTTTTTTAATGATAAATATATAAATAAAAAAAGATAAATGTAACTAAAACATTCTGCCAATATGGAAGTTTACATCACCCTGTTTCCCTCAAAAAAAAAAAAAAATGGGGGGGAAAATATTGGCTTTTGCAGTATTGCAGAAAATAATAATAAAAAATGTATGATTCTTACACATTTTGAACATCATGATAATCTTCAAAAATTAAAGGTTACAATCTACAAGGTTCCTTATAACGGCAGAAGTAAAAAGTTAAACATATTATGTGCAAATCCAAATGGCCATGTGTCAAAAGCTTCTCTAAATATGAGGAAAGGTTGGGTTGTACTGATAATGTGCTGTGTGTTCGCAACTGGGCTAAACTCCAAAACAGGAGTTTGACTGTGGGTCATTTCTTTCAGTCCGTTCTCCCCCTCCCATCCGGCTCATTGTTCTTTTGTTCTAATATACACAAAGACTCATTAGCTCTCAGAGATCTGATTACAGTAATGCTTATATAACATGTACAGTGGACCCCAGAGGTATTTGGATATTTAGGTTACTTATGATTGCATTTGAGAACCAAGTATAAAAAGTGTCTAGAAATCTCTAACTGTAAATATTCATAAAAAATATCATCAGGCATATTAGAGGCTCCTTCTGTTCAGATTTCTGTGATTAAAACAAAAGACGATGTGGCGTCAGTTAATTTCATTTTGTATTTTAGTTATTGAATATTGCATTTTATTAGTTAGCTTCTATAATTAACATGATAAAAAAAAGTTAAATAAACAATGACTGGGTCTCAAGGAGAAAAAAAAAAGAGTAAAAAAAAAATCACTAGAAGAGGTAGCCTGAATTTGACCTTCAAGGTTAAAGGTTTCTTATCCTGCCTTCTCACAATACCCTTTCAACAAAGCCTCATTAGGAAAAGCTTTCTTAAAAAAGCAAAGATCAGCGTTATCGTGTTTGCACATAGGTTGCTAGACATGCTGCTCCCTTCTCTAAGAATAATTCACAGCAGGACACATTATGTCCACACCTTTTCGTTTTTCTCTTGTAAGAGTTCTCACAGACCACTTTACCATGAGGATTGTTATGATACTGTCTGTCAGAAGCAACAAAAGCAAAAGGGTCACTGTTTATCATCTGCATGATTTGCAGAATATTACTTAATTGCAGTAAATTTAAATGTGTCTTATATACACATTTAAAACTTGTTTTTATTCAGGTTAGTATATATATAATGCCTACTACATACAGATTCACTTTAATGCATTTTTTTTTAGATTTATATATATAATGCCTACTACATACAGATTCACTTTAATGCATTTTTTTTTAGATTTTAAAATAATTAATGCATCAGTTAATTAATTTCAAATTACTAACATAAATAACATATTTCATATTAAAATTATTATTTTTTTTACTATTACTATTAATATTTTTGGTATTATTATTATTATTACATTTTCCACACTGTTGATAAGATTTCTAAATGTCTTTTGGTTAGGACCTTCAGCAGTGGAAAATCTTTGGGTTGCTGGAGATACAAACAGCTTGGAAGTTTCATGGCAGCCTGGTCCAGGCAAAACAGAGCGATACTGGATCATGCTTATAGACAGCAGTGGTATGGGTTCGATCTGGAATGCAACAGTTGTTAACACAGCCACCTCATACACAATAAAAGGACTGATTCCTGGACGACTCTACAATATCACTGTCATTACAGAGGTCGGAGAGCTACAGAATTCAGGGTCTAGACAAGTACAAACAGGTATTTTGCATTGGATCGTCAAATAATAATTGAAATAAATGAACATATTTTACAATACAGACACTAAAATTTCACTTCTCTCAACACTCTTTTATAAATGTGTATGTGTGTTTGAGCTCTGATCATATATCTGTGCCTGTATGATTTTCCTATGCTATATTTTAGACAGACATGTTAACACCCTTTCCTGTTTTGAGCGCTGAAAGGTCACCTTTGTCTCCATGTGTTATATCAAGTTACGCCATGCTGTCTCAATCATAAAACATTACTATACACTGATTATAAATTCCTACATTCATTGAATTTTTGTGCCGTTTTGTTTGATTGGCTATGTTCATTATCATACTTTGAGATCTTTGACACAATCTGTTTGTATATAGTGCTATAGATCTAATGTGGTCAGGTTCAGTCATTCAACATATTTTTGTGTTGAATAAAACCAAATAAACGCCTGTTAATGTCGCTCAAATTCTCAGTCAACACAACCAACGACTGAATGACATGTAACTTCACACAAGAAGCATTAGTTAAAAGGAATATTTTACACACTCCTACAGAAAAGTAAAATCACACACCACACAACACATCTCAGGGAGCATATACACAACACCGTTTTCAACTAAAAATTGTAAACATTTTGGTCATTTATTTACACATCAATGGTGTTTTGGGGGCCAGAAAATGCAATCTTTCAAAAACAGGTTTCAAAGCGTACGCTTTTGAAAACGATACCATTGCATACATTCATTGAATTTTTACCGTTATTGTCTCTTTGTATTGTGGAAAAATGCCATACAAGTAAACATAAATTTAACTGAATTATATATATATAAAAAAAAGACCTTATTCACCTTAGTCAGTACTTTAAAGTCAACATGAAACAGTAGGCGCATTTCCATTACAGATTTGCGCATAACTTTGGCGATATTTTATACATTTCCGATAAAAAAGTATTGTGAAATGATGGCGTTTCCATTAACCTATATTATGCGACTAAAAAAAGACCTTTTGCCTCTCACGATAAGTCATGCCAACGGATTTTGGTGGGATTTTGACGGATTTGGGCTATTTTTATTCAAAGGAGAAGTATGCGTGTATCATACGCCGCAAGAGTGGCCACAATCAGCTTTAGTGGCCATATCAGAGCCCCACTGCACCGCAGACGTGTGCAGTGTAAATTGTCTAAGCATTAATGTTATGGAAAGCCCCTTATACTGGAGAGCGGCCATGTATGAAGTAATTCTTAGAGGATATTGTACACTGAAGAATGACCATATGAATTTTTACATACGCCATGTGACCAGTAAATATGAAAAAAACGTTTCCATTGAAATCTTGAGAATTATTCCTTTTTCGCATTGGCTGAAAAACCACCTCATGCGAGCGTAAACACTTTTTGCGATATATGGGCATTTTTGTGAAACTGCCGCATTTCCATTAGGCGTATTTTTAATTCACAATTTCAATTTGCGCAATTTGAAGGGTAATTGAAACTTGTCTAGTGTCGCATTCCATTTTATTCCTGTAATGTGGTGTTTTCCCAAGCAGAATATGAAATTACAAAAGGCAGGCTTGATTTCATCCAGCAAAAATGGGGTATTATAAGCCATAGTTGAGAAAGTTATATTACATTTAGATGAAACATTATGAAGATAAAACTCTCTCTCTCTCTCTCTCTCTCTCAGACTTTAAACACAGAGATTATAACATCTTTAAACAAGAAATGTAACTGATCTTTCCCTCTCCCTTTACAGTACCAGCTGCTATCTCTAACCTCAGAGTGGAGAACAATGGCAACCAGAAAACCCTCAGAGTTCTGTGGGATAAAGCCTCTGGTGATGTGGACAGTTACCTCATTAATCTGACATTACCTGGTTCAAACTCTTTTGTGAAAGCCATGTCCCCTAATAGTACAGATGTAGTGTTTGACAGTCTGATTCCTGGAAAGACCTACCAGGTGTCAGTCAGCACCAGGAGTGGAACACTTTCTAATAATACACAGATCACAGTAAAAACTGGTAAGTACAAATAACTTAAGAACTTATTATGAGTGCACTTTTATGCTGCAAGTGCTCTAAGACACATTTTTTTCTTTTTCATCAGTGACATTAATTAATAAATATGAGTACATTTTGGGGACGTATTCAGTCAGATCGCTAACTTAATGTTGATGCTCATGTGATCAAATGCATTCTAACAGCCTCAAAAGACCACTTGACCTAATATATATACTCATTGTGAAATGTGTTGTTTGGAGTTGCACTAGTCAGAATTTAAATTTGGCCAGCCTGAAGTCATAAGTTTAGCATGAAGGAAAAAAAAAAAAAAAAAAAAAAAAGGAATACTGCCTCATTTGTTGTGGCCTTTCAAAACAAAAACAAAAGCTGCTGCACTCTTTTTCTACCACCTCCTTTCAGTTGTGTGAGCACTTTTCCTCTGTTACATCAAAATATTTGAAAAAAGCTCTTTCAAAAGCCTGAGCAAAATTTCATTCTGCATTATTGTTTGCCAACAATAACAGAAGCAGCAAAACACTGATGTTATATTAATACACAGCAACCTTTAAAAATATACTTTAAGTGAAATCTAAGAACAAGATGGTTTGAGGTCATTTCAGACTAAATCAGGCCAAAACAGTTAGTTTGGAGTTTGTTTCAAGAGTTCAAAACAAGCTTCCTAAAAGTTCGCTCCGGCTGGTAAACACCTTCAAACTACCTTCAGTCCATGGCAATTTTCTTCTTTGCCATGGAAATCTTCTAATTTGATCTGTTTAGTTTCTTCTGTTTTAATCTCTGCTTATCCACATTGTTGTCATCAGATGCTTTTGATTAGATGCTTTCTTAACTGCTATATTCTCACCACTGTGACAGTGAGTGGCACACTTAAAAGACTATTAAACAAAGGCCTCAGTGGCCTTTTACAAGATGTAATATAAGTCTCAGGTCTCCCTAAAATGTGTCTGTGAAGTTTCAGCTCAAAATATTCAACAGATAATTTATTATCCCATGCTGTAAAAGGCTGTTTTGGTGGGAAAGCAAAAACATATTGTAAATATACAAAATACGTTTTTCACAGAGCACTCAGAGCAAAACACTGTTAAAAATCCACAAGGTTCACATTAACACAGTAGGTTATAAAGTAATTGCATGTGTAACAGTATGTTAGATCTGTGCATTATATTTATAGGAGCCTTATGTATAGTACCTGTTGCTGTCTATTTAATATGAATAAAAAATGGAAATTCATTCAGTGCTTTTGACTGAATAACTTTAGTAGTTTTAATAAGAATACTTATTTCTTACTTACTACTTTTAATTTATAGTTTTTACTATTTGCATTTAACATTGTGTTTTCCATATTAGAACCAGGAAAGGTGTCAGATCTGGTGATGGAGAACCTGTCTGATCGTGGCGCACTAAAGATCACTTGGACGCCCCCTTCCGGAGAATGGGAGCACATCCGTGTGGTGCTTTCAAATGGAAGTGAAATCCTTGCTAACCAAACTGTGGACAGAATAGCAAAGGAAATACTCTTGTCTCGGTTAAATCTGCAGCCTGGCAGAGTGTACAGCATGGCAGTCAGTGTAGAGAATGGAGGCCTGGCTAATACAGCTTATTACGAGGAGGAAATAGGTAACCATGTGTTGATACTCTAAATTGATCGTTCTCAACTCCAACACTTGAAATGGGTGTCAGACGAGATTACAAGAATGCAGTGTCTGTTGTCTTTTTCATATTTGAAAGTAATCAGAACAAACAGAACACAGCAGACTGAAAATAGCTCTTGCCACAAACATTGTTGTGATACCCAGTGTCAAATTAAAATCTCCCTGATAAGAGAAAAGTGGTCCTGAAATTCAGGCACAGGCACTTTTAAAGGCTTGTACACAAGTATAGCCATTTTAAAATGAATTATAATGAATATAGAACTATTTCAAAAACAGGTAAAATGTGTCTTCAGTGAATTTAAGATTATTTATAGTTATTTAGAGCAGTAATTCACAACTACATTCCTGGGGAACCCCTGCTCTGCACATCTGCTTAGTTCAGTCCATTGAGCTCTCTTAAGAAGCCAATGATCTGAATCAGTTGCGTTAAATAAGGAAGACATAAAAAATGTGACAACACCCCAAGACTGGAGTCTCCATAAATAAGCTGATGAGTTGAATCAGGTGTGTTTAATTAAGGAGTGTTATTGGTACTCCAAGAATGCATTTGGAAACCACTGCTATATATTATGAATAGTTCACTGAAATGCAATGAGTAAATGTAGTATGCGATGCTTTTTTGTCATGTGACTTCAACACAAAATTATTAGTTATTTAATATTCTAGGTTCAGTACTAGTAAAGTCAGCAGAATTTTGAATGTAGCCACAAGACACAAACAGTATCCATGTTAACATGATTTTTCTGTGAAAACAACACTCACTAACCTTTTCTGGGTAAATTTTATATTCAATTTTACAATTTTGACAATGTAAGTTAACCTTAAAATTAAGTGGTTTATAACATAACCTTCACATTTCTATTTTTACTGTAAACCCCCCAAAAATGCCCTCATTAAATAATCTCATTAAAAAAAATACTGTTGTATTTTATTCCTAACACAATATTATTTCAAACTATAGATGGGGTTTTGTAACATATTTCTTTTGGTATTGGTCTATTTCTTTATAGGTCTTCCACCAGTATCTCAATTGCACATCCGTCACTCAGACGAGACCTCCCTAAGCGCTCTGTGGACTCACCCCTTTGGCTCATCATCCCGCGATAGCTACATCGTACAGCTTTTTCAAAGCAACACATCTACAGCTATTCAGACACGAACCTTGAGTCGTGACATGAGAGAGTGCACGTTTAATGTCCTCACGCCTGGTCGCCTGTACGACATTACTGTAACCACTACCACAAAGAACCTGCGTAGTTCTGCTACAGTAAAGGGAAGAACATGTAAGCTTATATTGCCATTTTCTTAGAAAAAGTACTCGGTGCTACTCATATAACACTAGAAAGTAATAACCGTTACTGTCAAAAAGTCTACGTTATGTCTAGTTTCAAAACTGATGAATATTCTAGTTTGTGTTTGTTTGTTTGTTTGTTAGCTTAGGCCCATTAAATAATATTAACAGATACAACTTTTGATTTTAATAATGTATTAATAATGGCTGAGATTAACTAATAATAATACATGCAGTATTGTTAAAAAAGTACTTCTGGCCAGCACTACCTAATTTTAATACACACTAAAATCTAAGATGTGGGTACTGAATGATTTTAGGTTGTATAAAACGAACCATATGGTAACAGATTATTATTATTATTATTATTTTTGTATGTAAATGTTGAAATGTATTTTCAGAAACTCTTTACAATAGAGTGATATATGTAAAGTTAATCCATGTGAAATATTAGTGAACTAACTAACTGAAAAACAACAATGAACAACACTTTTCAGAATTACATGATGTTGGTTCTTGTTAATTTCTACATTCCATTCCATTTTTTTTTTTTTTGCACTTTTACATTCTAGCTGTTCAGCAAGTTAATACATTATGAACAAACATCAATTAAACAATTAACAGCAGCATTTGTAATCTGAATAATTTCAATGCATTAACTAATATTAACAAATAAAAGTGTTTAATTATTATAGGAAATTACATATTTAAAAAAATCTGATTGTAATCAAATGATGTGTTCTCAGTGCCTTTAAAGGTGAATCACCTGAAACTAAGTAACAAGGGACAATCAGATAGTCTGAATGCCAGCTGGGAGAAACCATCTGGAGATCTGGATTTCTACAATTTAGCTCTGTTATGGATCGGACAGATGGTGCACAACGTTTCTGTTTCAGCAAACACAACCTCCACCCTGCTTCCCTTCCTCAGACCCGGTGCTTTACACAAATTACTAGTTACCACTGTCAGCGGATCACAGACCTCCAAACTAGCTGAGGCCGAATGTCGTACAGGTAACATTTACCCATATGAAATAAGTGTTTAACAAAATCATGGTATGCACTTTCAGATTATGTAAAATATTCTATTAATAAACTAATAAAATAGATCTTATATTTGCCCGTAACTATTTTCCCACAGATTAAATTTACAACAGAAATGCAAAACAATTTGCAGGCCAATTCAAAGGGGATTTATGGAATTTCAGGAAGCTCTGCATAAAAGGAGCGGGTCATAATAAACACGTCCTGTCGGGCTCAAATGCTCTTTCTATTTTCAGCCAGCGTTTAATGAACTCTTGTGAAGTTGCCCAAACAATGGAGGATAGTTACACATTGTACAGCAGCTAGACACCATATATAGACACATTTAGCCAAAGCCTTCTAATTGATTAAACATGTAATGCATCATTTTTACTGTTACAATATTTTCTCATATTCCAATTTAATACACAGAGTCAGCTATAAGTAACTGTAAGTTGATTTCTTTAAAAGTGTAACACTCTATGTGTGACTATGGGATTAATGATTAATATTATTCTTGACATACTGTAAACTTCTCTCTATTGTTTTTAGTGCCCGCTGCTGTTTCTGACATAAGTGTCACTAACAGTGGTCCAGATTTTCTGAATGTGTCATGGAAGGCAGCAGAAGGAGATGTGGACAATTATATGGTGATGCTAAAGGACCAGGAGAAAATTGTATACACTCTCGCTGCATCTAAAGCAACCACCGAGTGTGTGTTCAGGAGTTTGGTTTCTGGCCGACTGTACACCATCTCCATTACCACACACAGCGGCAGTTACAGAAACCAAACACTTGTACAGAAGAGAACACGTAAGCAACAATAGTTCCTAAATTTCAGAATTTCATAGCAAAATCAAAAGAAAAACTGACATTTCTGACATTTTCCCCCATCACTATGTTTTCCATTAAATCTTTATTACAGTAATGAAATGACTCAATAAAATGATTTTGTTCTTGTTGTACATTACAAATATACTTTTATAATCCAACTAATATGCATTTTCTTCCACATTTCAATATTACCTTTGAACTAGGCTACTAAGAACTAAATGGGCATTAATGGACTTCAAGTATTTTATTTTAGGGCACTTGATAACTTCAGTGTTTTTGGGATGCTTCCATTAAGCTTATTTATCATTCTTTTTTTATTTTCTTTTTTAAAGTGTAATGTGTTGTTTTTAATGTTACATTATATTCACGACAATTTAAGAATAATAAAACTGCACTATTTCCTCTTTCAGAGCCATCCACAGTCCAAAACCCCACTGCCATCCACTCAGCCAGAGATGACTTTCTAAAGGTTTACTGGAATCATGCATCTGGAGATTATGACTATTACGAAGTCACGATTGAGTATAACAGCACACGTCTTCAAAGTCAGAAGCTCAGTAGGACACAAAGTGAATGTGAGTTCAGTGATCTGATTCCAGGACGTCTCTACACAGTGACCATCAGCACCTGGAGTGGCCCGTACAACTCTACTGTCTCTATACATGGCCGAACATGTGAGTTACATCATGCTTTAGCATCTGTTTTTCCCATTATCAAGGAGCATGCACTGATATTGTCACAATCTCTCATTAAAAATAGATATCAAAGGGGTGATTGATTGCGATTTAACATTTTTAAAGTTAGTGTGTTGTGTTGCTGTTTGAGCTTAAACAATAGCCTATCTGCAAAGTTATGACGCTGAAAGTTCAGTGCAAACAGAGATATCATCTTTTAAATTTATGGCAGTTTAACACCTACAAAAACAGCTCATAGGGACTACAACGGGCTACTTCCAAGGTTTGTGACATCACAAACCCTGATAAAGCACGTCCCCATGAAAATAATGGGGGCAGGGCCATGCTGCGCTTCTTAAGAGAAAAGGAAGAGTTGTTGCCATGCTGTCAAAACTATAAGGGTCCAACGCATCCAAAATAAAAGTTTTTGTGTACATAGTATATGTGTGCATACTATGTATAATTATTATTATTTATATTTGTATATTAATATTTGAGATTTTTTTTTTATATATTAAATATATTTATATATAACATAAATTATATGAATATAAATATATACATGTAAATACATGTAAATATTTTCAAAACATGCTGTATTTGTGTGTGTAAATTGTTTGCCATTGTTTATAATATAATAACATATAATAATATAATATAATATAATATATTATATTATAATATAATAACACTGGAGCACATGCACTGAGGTGAGGGGCGTGACGTTTAAACACGCACTAGGTGGTTAACGAACACATTGGCCTGCTAACCAATCAGCCCATTGCATATTTCTGAGGGAGTGGCTTCATTTAAATCAGGAAATCATAGGAGTGTTTAAAGGAGAAGGGACAGAGCAGTGTAGAATAAACGTAAATTATGTGAAAAATAATGTTTTTTTATCTAAAACAAAGCACTGACACGTGTTAGACTGCATCCCATAAACACAATCAAGCCTGGAAAAAAAGGTCAACCACCCCTTTAAGACACTGCAAATCACTGTCAGTGTGAACACTACTTAACTTTGAAATCAATATCAAATTAAGGGTCAATTAATTTGACCTTTAATGTGCTGCATACACTTAGGTTTAGTGATGAATTAGTATTGTCACTGGTCAATGTCATTGGCGTAATGCAGAAGCTATAAAGGATATCCATACCAAACAGAATCAGCTTCTTATTGGCTTTAGTACGATGAAGTAAGGTGACACAGCATCTAGAGTCGTATTGAGCATGAAACTAGCAGCAAGCACTTGAGATCGTGGCATGGACTCTATTTCGAAGCTATAAAATCTAAAGAAGGTGTGTAATGAGGTCATATGTCACACATTGTGAAGGGAAACCCCTAATAACAATGCTTTAGAGGCAGACATACTCCTCGTAAAGTGGGCTCTTATGAGACAACAGAAGACCACATGCCTCGTAAGCCACAGAGATAGCCTTTACATTCCACTAGCTTTTTCTTTGCTTAAAGACTGAGAATCCCCATCTGAGTGAACTAAAAGAGACCAACAACTGGTCAAATTTACAACACTAAGAAGAGTGGTGGATGTAAGAATCAACTGCCCTAAAGGGGAAAAGCAAATTAAGCTCCTCTTGATACACCTGTCTGAAAGGGAGGAGATAAAACAATAGAACATGGTAGCAGGGTTGCCAGGTTTTCACAACAAAACCCGCCCAATTGCTACTCAAACCCCAGAACTCTTGAATGAAATGCAGGTCTTATCCACATCTTCCTAGTTGGAAATAAGACACTAAAGGATGTCTCCCCAATGAATCACCACCTAAAGATGCCTGTCATGTAAACCTTGTGGAGGGGGATATCCCAGCAGAAAAGCAATCTTGAAGGAACTCCAACACAAAACCAATCGGGCAGTTAACTTTTTCTAACTCATCCTAGGCAGTTACACCGATTGACACGAAAATTTAACCAGATTATCTTCAGACCATGCTGGCAAAAAGTATGAATAACATGCGAAAGAATTCTACGAAAAGCATGCAAAAATACATGTGAGGTTAAGCATATTGAGACCAAACTTGGTGTGTTTTATAACAAGCATGACCTGAGACTACCTACAGCGTTTCGGCACTGTGCCACCTAGTGGTCAGGAGATATGAAAATGCATATTTTTGCTTATAACTTCTGAATGTTTCTTAAAAAAATAACAAAAATGCCAACTCAAAATACAATGGTCCCATGTGAATGATATCCAATTTTCCCATGTCTGCCATTTTGGGCGTCGGCCATTTTGAATTTAAATGTCATAAAATGCTATAATTTACACCATGCCCTGATGGTACTCAAAAAGTTTGGGTTATATAAAGTTATAATGAAGTTTATAAAAATGCTAATAAATTTTGCTTACATTAGCCTATTGTAATGTGACTGATGTTGATAGATTCCTTGGATCATGCCGAGAACATCAATACCAATTTTTTGCCATTATTGACTGAACTTCATGTCCACCATTCTGATTTATGTTGAAAATCTACTTTTTCGAACTTCTCCTAGGCCGTCAGTCCGATTTTCAATAAATTTGACTCAGATCATCTTTAGGCCATGCTGGCAAAAGTTATGGATTTTGTGTTGATATAAGAAACTGTTCTCATTTAGCATGTCAACGAATTTTCTGGAAATATGCCAAACTGCATCTGATGGCTATATCTCTGCAACGCTTTGACATATTTACATCAAACTACATATGTGCCATTGTCACGTCAAAATGATCACGCCACATAAATTTGGTAACAGTGCCACCTATTGGTCAAGAGTAATAAACCATTCATTAACTGTTCATTATTAAATTTCCAAAAATGCTAATAACTTTTGATTGCATTAGCCTATTGTAATGAAACTGGTATGAAAATATTCCTTGGGTCATGCCGACAACATAGATACCAATTTTGCCATAGTCAGCTGAACTTCCTGTCCATTATGATTTATGTTGAAAACCTACTTTTTTTAAACTTCTCATCAAGCGTGGTTAGATTTTCACCAAAATCGAGTCAGATGATCTTCAGACTGTGGTGACAAAAAGTTATGGATTTTGTGTCGATAAACGAAAGTTTTTGTGCAGCGCCGCTACAAATTTTACTCACATTAATTTGATAACAGCACCACCGCTTGGTCAAAAGTCATATTACTAGTACTAGTGTATTCATGATTTTTCAGCCATTTTGACTAAAATAATCTTAAAATGGTTTTAATTACTCATTCCAGCAGTTGGTCTGAGGCTTGCTTCTGTTGTGCTTGGCCCCGTAATTGCTGCTTGCAGCTATATTTGTTTTTGTTATTATTATTTTAAGTTCTCCACTGGATATTTTTTTCTCTTTTTTATCTTTATTTCCTTTGATGCTAATATGATTACGTGAGTACATTGCATAAATCCTCTTTATGTATATTTCTGTATGTATAAATTTTCCATTTCATGATTTATTATATATTTTTTTACTTTCTAATAAGAGTAAAAATCTAATCAGTGGACTACTATAAAAATTATATTTCACCCTTGTGTATTTCAGTCCCAGGTGCTGCGGGTAATTTGTCCCTAACAGAGTATGGAACCAGTTTTCTGAGGGTGAACTGGACGTCTGCTCCAGGAGATGTCGATAACTATGAGGTTCAGATTCTCTTCAATGACACACAGGTGTCACCAGCTGTGAATCTGAACAGTACAGTTAGGGAACACCTGTTCTCCGCGCTCACACCTGGTCGGCTCTACAAGATTGTGCTGTCTACTCACAGTGGATCATACCAGCGTGCAGAGATCCTTGAGGGCCGCACAGGTAAGGTTTTACGATGGAAAGACTTTTATTGTTCATGTTCATGTTCCTGTTGCTAGGGAAAAGTACTTGAAACTAACCTTGTAAATCTGTAAATTTATAAATATTTTTGCTCCAAAATCAAAATAAAAGAATAAGAAATTAAATTTCCCATAAAAACAATACTAGTTTTGCATTGGCATTTGACACCATTTTCATGGATTCAAGCATATATAATTAGTGTATTGCCATAAATGTATGGTATGTTGATTTAAATCATCGCAAATGTAGTAATTTGTTTCTGGAATACAGTTAAAAAAATTATTTTAGTAATGATGGTATTATTTTCAGAGTGCGGTGTAGGAGAAATGTCAGAATACAAAGATAATGGTAAACAGTCTTTAATACAGCCACATAAGGGTAATCCACATCAGGCACACACATACACACACACACACACACACACGCGTGCACAGGTAAAGTTAAGACTGGATGACATGCACTGAATAGACTGTGCTTAAATACTAACATAAACTAGGATAATTAATAGAAAACAGGTGAACAGAATGACACAATCAGAAACGAGGGGAAACCAGGTCACACTGAGAATATGGGGAATGAAAACACACCAAAACAGTTTATGGGTGTGACAGTTCGCCCCCCTCTTGGAAGGCCCAACCTCACGTGGCAGGAACAAAGAGAGGGACAGCAGGGGACTTAGGAGGAGCCTGGCAGAGCTGGAGGGATGAGGTGTAGATGGAGGAGGGGAGTCCTGAGGCGGCGGATGGTCGACAACAGACCAAGGTGGAGCCGGAGGGACGAGGGAGCCCGTCAGAGCTGGTGGACTGATGGGTCACGGCAGAGATGATGGAGCTAGGAGCCATGGTGGAGCAGTGGTGATGGTGAAGATTGGTATAGAGGTGGTGGGAGAGGGAGGCTGGATGGGAGGTCAGGATGGTCAAGAGGCTTAGGAAGTGTGTTCTGCCCACACACACCACAAGGCCACTCCCAGCACCAGGAGCGCCAACGATAGGGAAACGACCTCTGTGGTCGTTTTAGGACAGGCAGACAGTTCAGGGCAGGCAGATAATTCAGGGCAGGCAGACAGTTCAGACTAAGGTGGGAGAAGAGGGAGCATGTCTGCATGTGTGTCCAAATAATGGTCCACTGAGCTCAGCTCACCCTCAGCCATGGTGCAGTGGGTGGAGCTTCCCTCCGCGCTCTCAACGTCCATAGGCTCTGGCTCCGGGGCGATCCTCAGCTCTGTCACTCCATTAGGCGAATGCTCATCGGTTGTGGTGGGCTCTGGCTCTCCATCAGTGGTGGGTTCAGGCTCTTGCTCTGTGCAGTGTAGTGGGTTATGGTGGGCTGGGCTCTGGGTCCGGAGCAGTGTTGATGGTGAGCAGTGAGTCATTGCTTGCCAGCACCCACTCCACAAACTCTCCGAAATTCCCCTGAGGACCACTTCCAGAAAACCGCGCACTCGTCGTTCAGGCTGGTATTATAGAAAGTGCAGAGGCAGTAGTCTGGGTAGTGAGTAAGGTAGGCGAATTCCACAAATAGTCTTGTATGGTCCTTGAGGCAAAGGCTCTTCTGCTCCAGCATGAAGAGGAGGAAGGCAGGGTCATTTATGATTAAACAAAAAGAAAAACAGACAAACGCGAGAAAAAAACAAACAAACAAACAAACAGTGTTTAAACGCTGCTTTACTGTTTATGGTTTGGTCTTCTGTCACGTTGCAGTGTAGGAGAAATGCACAAATACGAAGAAGATAATGGTAAACGGTCTTTAATACATCTACATAAGGTTAATCCACATCAGGTAGGCAGGATATACACACACACACACACACACACACACACACACACACACACACACACACACACACACACACACACACACACACACACACACACACACACACACACACACACACACACACACACACACACACACACAGGTAACGTTAAGATTGGATGACATACACTGAACAGACTGGGCTTAAATACTAACGTAAACTAGGATAATTAATAGAACACAGGTGAACAGAATGACACAATCAGACACGAGGGGAAACTAGGTCTCACTGAGCACATGGGGAATGAAAACACAACAAAACAGTTCATGGGTGTGACAATTATATGATATTATAATAATGGTCTTATGCATTACAGTAAAGAGAATATGGGGGAAATGGGGGGAAAATAAATAAATAAAACATAAGACGGAAACTGCAATCATCCTTTCTCCCCCATTGTGATTTATATCTAAGTGAAATTGATTCTTGAATAAGAAATAACTATAATATAGTGTTGCAAATATTGCAGACTATTATTCTTAATAAGAGAATTAATTTGAGAGAAGCAGAAATCAAATTAAAATTTAGAAAACAATTAAAATTCATTGTGCAGCCCTATCTGAAAAGAACCAACACTGAACTGACTTGAGTAATAACAATATTATATTTTAGAGACAATATATACCATTAAATATATACAGTTTTCGAATATATATATATATATATATATATATATATATATATATATATATATATATATATATACACACACTCACCGGCCACTTTATTAGGTACGCCTATTCAATTGCTTGGTAACACAAATTGCTAATCAGCTAATCACATGGCAGCAACTCAGTGTATTTAGGCATCTAGATGTGGTGAAGATGACTTGCTGAAGTTCAAATCGAGCATCCGAATGGGGAAGAAAGGGGATTTAAGTGACTTTGAACTTGAAATGGTTGTTGGTGCCAGACGGGCTGGTCTGAGTATTTTAAAACTGCTGATCTACTGGGATTTTCACACAGAACCATCTCTAGGGTTTACAGAGAATGGTCCGAAAAAGAGAAAATATCCAGTGAGCAGCAGCTATGTGGACGAAAATGCCTCGTTGATGTCAGAGGTCAGAGGAGAATGAGCAGACTGGTAAAAGATGATAGAAAGGCAACAGTAACTCAAATAACCACTCGTTACAACCAAGGTATGCAGAATTCCATCTCTTAATGCACAACACGTCGAAACCTGAAGCAGATGGGCTACAGCAGCAGAAGACCACACCGGGTGCCGCTCCTGTCAGCTAAGAACAGGAAACGAAGGCTACAATTTACACAGGCTCACCAAAATTGGACAATAGAAGATTGGAAAAACGTTGCCTGGTCTAATGAGTCTCAGTTTCTGTTGTGACATTCAGATGGTAGGGTCAGAATTTGGCGTAAAGAACATGAAAGCATGGATCCATGCTGCATTGTCTCAACGGTTCAGGCTGGTGGTGGTGGTGTAATGGTGTGTTGGATATTTTCTTGGCACACTTTGGGCCCCTTAGTACCAATTAAGCATTGTATAAATGCTACAACCTACCTGAGTATTGTCGCTGACCATGTCCATCCCTTTATGACTAGAGTGTACCCATCTTCTAATTCCATATATATTTGACTTTGGAGCAAAATGTAGAGCAAAAAACAACCTGGACATATTTTTTGAAATTCCTCTTTAAATATATTTTTTTAATGAAGGTAACTATTTTAGTATTGCATCAATCAGTGATATATGAGGTACAATATTATTTTAATACTTATTTCTTTTTAAAAATCACTTGTGATAAATTTTAACAGATTAACACTGATTATGTGTTGAATTAGATGTTGAACTTAACAGGATCAGAATACAAATGTATCATTATCATCATCACAATTTGATAATATCCTTTGTGTAACAGCTGTGTCTTTTTCCCATTTTGCCACCCAGTACCCAGTCAGGTTCAGGATCTCCATCTTGGTGCTGGCACTGCAGACAGCAGTCTCAGAGCCTCTTGGTCCTCTGGTGATGGAGACTTGGACTTTTACTCAGTGTATCTGTTTCATGGGACACATGTCCAGGAAATCAAACCTGTTCCTAAACACACCATACAGACAGAATTTCACAACCTGGTACCTGGTCAACTGTACTCTGTTACTGTGCAGTCAGTCAGTGGAATGCAGAAAAACAACAGTACAAACAGTGGCAGAACAGGTATGAAATACACATATTAACTGTAATTTACATGTCAGACTAGATTTTCTAATGGAAATACGATACTTCATGAATTTGAGTTCCTCTGAAACCCTCCACCTTCCCCAGCTCCACCTGTATAGGTCTGCTACAGTAGGGCTGCACGATTAATCGCATGCATTTGTCATGCGTGTCTCATCAGTAAAGCTGGTTCCGTGATTAGCGGTAAATATCTGTCACCTGTTTTCAAATGCACCGGGAGTTCATACACAGAGCGGTAGTTCACTGACAAGCTACGCAATATCGTGTTCATAATCGAATGCGATTAATCTCAATTATGAACAGAATATTGCGTAGCTTGTCAGTGAACTACGGCTCTGTGTATTAACTGCCGCTCCCGTTTTGAAAACAGGTGACAGAAATTTACCGCTAATCACGGAACCGGCTTTACTGATGAGACACGCATGACAAATGCATGCGATTAATCGTGCAGCCCTATGCTACAGGTTATTTCATATACTATTTGTGCAGCAGCAATATGTCTTAAATACTCACAGCACTGTATCGCTGTATGTATCGGCAGTAGCAAATTCCTGTACTTGCTTGCCGCAGCAGCAGCAATAATCTACAACTATACAATACCAAATACATTAACATTGTCATATCCATTACCATGCTAAAATTTGATGCTAAAAGTTGTCATGATAGAAATACAATAATATTGTCTTATGAAGACAAGAACTTGAAAAACTTGAAAAAAAAAAAATACAGTCTAATGTGTGCTTGTGTGTGTTTCAGATCCCTCCACAGTCACCAACCTGCAGGTAGATAATGAATTCAGCACACACAATCTGTTAGTGAGCTGGACGGCAGCTGTGGGTGTTTCTGATGGTTACAGTATACAGTTACTAGATGAGAGCGAAAGAGTGATCGCCAGCACTTCTGTGCCCGCTACTAACAACCAACACCTGTTTAAAAATTTAACTCCAGGAAGTTGGTACAAAGCACATGTTCAGACACTTAGTGGCACTGCCACAGGCAAGGACATCACTGCTGAGGGACAAACACGTAAGACAAACTTCTTGCTGTATGCTTTTGACTGTATTCACCACACAATTGCGTTTGTAATCTCATATGATAAAAAAATATTGAGCAAAAGAACACTTTATGGTATTTTTATTTTGTCTAGTATAAAGAGCACTTTGAGCTCTATTTAAAACATTTTACTTCAAATAGATTCCACAGATTTTCCTACCAAGTTATCAAGGAAAAACAAAGATTTCAAGTAAGTCCCATAATAACTTAATGGCAAGACAGTTTACAAGACTTGTTCACCTAATCTCCTCAGGTCCAGCAGCAGTGACCGGGCTACACATATGCTCCAACACCAGCACTGAACTTTCATTCTGCTGGACTGCACCGGAGGGCCGTGTGGACGATTTTGATCTGTATCTGTACAATCAGTTTGAGACAAAACAGTCCCACAGGACACTGGGAAAAGATGCTCTGGGCTGGTCCCTCACGCACCTGCTGCCAGGGACACTGTATAAGATGATGATCACCAGCAGGAGAGGGAAACTGAGTAATCAGTCATCTATATGGGCGCGTACAGGTGAATACTAAAGCTCTATTCAGTATGTAATATTTCCTAGTTAAAATGCTCCACAACAATTACCTGCTCTCCCCAAAAATTTTGTATCACTCATCCGAAACTTTATTTATTAAGAATCAATACTTGCCCCTGGATTTGATTTTTTAGGAGCATTTAGACCTTTATGATTAAATTTTTGTTAAAACCATGCAAGCATATATCGAAGATATTAATGTAAAAAGGTTGTTTTTCAGGTTATTTCTGACCTTACTCTTTCTAATTTATTTAATAATAATAATAATAATGATAATAATAAAAACATTCTATGTATATTTTTGTTTGGATGTTTAAAAAAGTCTTGTTTGTTTTTACAGCTCCTGCCTCTGTCATAAACCCTCATGTTGAGAATCAGGGTCAAATGGACAGTCTTCTTCTGAGCTGGATGCGTGGTCCTGGGGGACTTACTGGATATTCAGTCACTGTGAATGGCTTTGAACAGTGGTTGGGTCCAGAGAGCACACAGGTCATCTTTCATGGACTGGTGGCTGGTAGGCTTTATTCTGCTACACTTCAGAGCTGGAGTGAAGATCTGACCAACACTACAACTGCAATAGGGCGTACAGGTCAGTGCTGCTGCAAATCATACAGCCCTAAAGAAATGTTTTACATTATAACTGATCTAATGCCATAGTGATGGACCAGTTTTATTCAGATTTTAAATATTTCTATATTTGATATTTTTATGATGCTATTATACTGATTTGTGATCTTTTTGGAGCTTGGACATTTTACTGTACTAAAACCAAACTGCACTACAGTTCTTGAAGCTAAATTACTTGTTATATCACCTCAGTTCCTGCACCACCATCATCAGTGTCTGTCAGCAGCTCTTCTGGCTCAGTGGAGATAAAGTGGCACGTTCCAGATACAGGAGACTATGATGATTTTGAAGTGACATGGTTTCCTCAGGACACACTTAATGTTTCTGGACTTCATTCCACCCAGCGTATACTGGAAGGACTTTATCCAGGGCGGCTCTATAATATCAGCCTTCGGACAGTCAGTGGGATGACATACGGCCCTGTGACCTACAGCAGTCCTGTTAACCACACCATCAGAACCCGTGAGTACAGTCACTTAACATGAATCCTACAGTATTTACATGAATCGTAAAGTATTGAAGTAACCTGATGAAAAAAAAAACACTACATTCTAACCACAGTAGAATAGTAAAACCTAAACCTGTGGGTTTTGTGCTGTATATGGCTCTTTAATTCCAGATTATTTGGAACTGGCTTGATTCCATTTTTTCAGAATCATTTTAGTGAGTCAAATCCAATTTATTATTTTTTTTTAGCCTTAAAGTTATTCACCCTCATGTCGTTCCAGATAAATTATTGAATAAAGTCGTTATTTTTGTCTTCTTTGTGCACAAAAAGTATTCTCATAGCTTCGTAAAATTGCGGTTGAACTACTGACGTCACATGGATTATTTTACCAATGTCCTTCCTACGTTTCTGAGCCTTGAACGTGGTAGTTCCCTTGCTGTCTATGGAGGGTCAGAGAGCTCTCGGAATTCATCAAAAATATCTTATTTGTGTTCCAAAAATAAACGGAGGTCTTACGGGTTTGGAACGACATGAGGGTGAGTAATTAATGACAGAATTTTCATTTTCAAGACTCACTCACTTGAAAACACTCACTGGTCACCACCTGCTGGTGTAATGATGTACCCAACAAAAAAAAGAGTAATCGAAAGAAGCAGAGAATGAATCTGAATGAGTGTTTTTGCTGAAGCGAATCAAAAGTGTCAAATCACTGGGATTAATTAATCCCACCCCAGCTCTACTGGAATGTTTAGGAGTTTGGTAACTAATGTAATAAACACAGTTTATTCCTAGATACTGAAAAACAATTCTTTACAGGATTGACTTCCACCCATAGTCAATGGAAGGTTTGAGTGTTGATAGGTATATGGGACTAATTTTAGCTACATTTTTGCATGAATTGAAAGCATTCTATCCTGGGTTTTGAAGAACACTAGCTGTTTCTGCTTTCTTATTCAGTTCATAATGAAGAAAATTACGCAAAAGTCTACGTGAGCTCTGGATTATGGTTTAAGATACAAAAACATGACAAGCAAATAACTTTTTCCAAAGCAACTCACAAGCAATTCGTCAAAGAGCTCAATTCGTCATTGGTTTAAGCATGTGAGGCGGTTAAAGGTTTGCGTAAGGGATGTGTCTTTAGGTGCTTTTTGTAAGATGTGATGTTCTCAGCAGTTCAGATGGTGGTTGTAATGTCATTCCACCAGGGAGGAGCAGAGAGGGTGAAGGTATTGGAGAATGACTTTAGGAATATTTCTTCACAAAAGTGTTCATAACATAATCCTTTTCTCTATAGCTCCACATTCAACTCAAAGCATCCACTGTTTCCCCCTGAGTTCCACCTCTGTCTCCTGTTCCTGGGCACCCCCAGAGTCCGATTTCGACTCTTATGTAGTGGAATGCCGCAAACAAGGGTCCAGGATGCCGGTGTACACATACACACTTGGACATGATGCTCTCTCGCAGCATTTTGACAGGTTGGAACCCTTTAGAAACTACACCATCTACATCACAGTGATGTCTGGAGACAAGCAGAGTCCAACCACAAAAACCAGCGTTATCACTATGATCGACAGTAAGTGACAGTATAACACAGGCATGCTCTTCCTCCTTGAAATCACCAACTCTCACTTAAAAAAATATTGAATTCTGGTCACTTTGTTGCCTGACATAACTGCATAATGTGATCTCAACATGGCAGCCATTATAAGATGCGACCCACTCCATGTAAAATAAAAAAAATGATAAAAAAAAATTTAGGTCCAATTCTCAGTATTAACTAGTTGCTTATTAACATGCCTATTATTAACATTTTGGCTGTTCATTAGTACTTATAAACCACATATTCTGCATGACCATGATCTACATCCCAAATTCTACCAAATACCTAAACTTTACAACTACCTTACTATTAATAAGCAACAAATTAGGAGTTTATTGAGGCAAAAGTCATGTAGTTATTGGTTTGTTAATAGCAAGTGTGACCTAGCTTTTTCTTGATTACAACTGTGTGATCTTCAGTCATTTAGTGTATGATGCCTAGTTTTTCTCTTTAACCATTTATAAAGTCAGCAGGTGTATGATGCCAAGTGTTTTAAAATTTATTCCAGTGTATTCCAACTTTTAACTGACTAATTATATAAACAATACTTCTAAAATATAATTTAGATATACCTAATCTCAAGAGATATTTGTTTTTCAGGGCCCCCTGCCCCACCGGTGACAGTACGGGTCAGTGAGCAGTCCACAGTCATCACTCATTTCACCATTCTGTTTAAGTTCAACTGCAGTTGGTTCAGTGATGCTAATGGGGCTATTCGTTTCTTCACAATAATCGTCACTGAGTCAAATGGTACCAGTCACTGTAATTTCAGTTTCTTTACCTGAGTTAGAATTTATGGCAATATTATTGCTGTTGGTCTTTTATTATGCTTATCTAAGAACTGAATCCAGTCTCGTTTCAATTTATTTACAGATGTTGATAATGTCCTGCCAGAGCAAAGACATCCTTTGCCATCTTATCTGGACTACATACAAAACCGGTCCATCAAAGCATACCAGACCGGCTACTTCAACAGCCTGTGTGCCGAGGGATCTGACAGCAAGATCCGTGTTTTTGAGATAAACCTCGGAGAAGGAATGAAACGTTTGGGGGGAGCTTGCAAATGGGATCCAGAATCTATCCAGCATGGAACGCATTTCTGTGATGGACCGCTCAGACCCAGAACATCATATCGGTACTATTGAATAGCTTTATGTAATATTTGTTGTAGTATCTTACCTTACATTTAAGTTTGTAGTGTTCATCCATCTCAGTGTCAGTGTGTTTTAATATAAAGTTGCCTTTGTATTAAAAATTGACCATAAACATTTAAACTGAACCAGAATTTAAAAGGTGCTATTGAATATCATACCAAAAAGTCATTATTTATTCACTCTCATTATTATTATTCAATACCCGTAAGGATGTTCATTATTTTGTGGAACATTAAAGGAGATGTTTAGCATAATGTTCATGGTGCTCTTTTTTTGTACAGTAAAAAAGAATGTTGATGGGTCCTCTCAAGCTCTAGAAATGAACCAAACGTGATTACATTTAAATATGATACGAATATGAGAAAATGACAGAATTAAAATTTTTACTTGAAATAATTGTTTCAACTCAGGTTTAAGATGTGTAATTCTGAATATTCATGCTTTACTGTCTTAGATTAAGTGTTCGTGCATTCACTCAGCTGTTTGATGAAGAGAACAGAGAATGTGTGCATCCCCTTCACACCGACACATACCTTTCCCTCCCAATAACGACTCAATCAGGTAAAACACTGTTTTTGAGTGTGAAGAATCAATAGGACAGTTGAGTTTACGGTCGTTGGGATGAGAACATGACACATTTAGTTCTCCATGTGTACTACCATTGTACCATGACTCAAACCTACTTTTTAATTAAATAGTGTAATTTTTCTCACTGTTTTTGTCATTCAGCGCCACGAAATTGTCTCACGGGAGGAATCACAGCTGGTATGTCTCTAGTCGCCATGGTGCTTGCTGTGACCGCCTTACTCATTTACAGAAAGAGGGCTCACAAAATGTGAGTACATATACATTTGTTAACACACAATGTTTGTTACTGTGCTGATCTTTATTTGTATGTGTTCTTCAAGAGCCGTGAAGGAAAGTCCAGTTATGAAAATGTGCATGTGGAAGACGCTGCCTACCTCACAGATGTGCTCAGGCATAAGGAGGTACCACAACACTTCATTTCTTTTTAAACCGATGACAGAGGCAAATAAATAATATTAATATTTATAAACCATATTTTGTAAAGTACAGGCTAAAGGGTCTAAAGTCCTCAAGAACATGCTTGTTCATTAATTATTTAATTTAGAATTTATTTTAACCATTTATTATTATAAGCATCGATGTTATTGATTTAGAATTTCTGTTATGTACTAGCCCGGTCCAAGCAGTCCACTTTGAGTCCCATCTTGCTAAACTTCAAGCTGATTGCAATTACCTTCTGTCTGAAGAGTTTGAGGTAATGCACTGCATATCAACAAATTTATTATTTGAGATAAACCCCTTGAGATGCATTATCTTGTTTTCAAGGGGGCCCTATTACATAAATATTAGAAAACATAACACCAAAAAAACAAACAATAACAACAATCACAATAAAAACATCAAAACAACACACCCTACTACAATATTAACCCATGAAATATTTATAATTGTATTGATATTTTTTTATATTTACCTTGCACATATAAATATAAACATAGATATATCTTCTAAAGCAATTACAAGTAGTTTCAAAACAAGAAAACAAACCATTTCTGAACATATATAAGTCAAAGATCGTACATTTAAAAGTAGATTATTCCAATCTGCAGGAGCCTTATACCTAAATGTCTTTTCCACAAACACTTTATTAACTAAAAAAATAAATAAAATAATAATAATAATAATTTGCACAATGTCTTAATTGATATATAGAATAATATAATATCAAATATTGACGCAAATAATTAGGAAAGTTAAAATGTATACATTTGAAGATAAATTGCAAGCCGTGAATTTGCCTTCTGATATTGACTGGAAACCATTTAAGTAAATCATACATAATGCAATGGTGTGTATCATATGAACACCCATTAACAAATGTACACAATTTATTAAAGTCTGTAGTAAGAGACAGAAGATTAGTTTTAGTTGTATTCTGATAAACTACATCAGCATAGTCAAAAAACTGTAATATAATTTGTAAAGCAAGTTTTTTTTCCCCGAACATAAAAATTATAATTTTTGATCGATACAGTACACTGGTTCCAAAATTATTCTTACGAAGTATATAATTAATTTGAGGTTTAAAAGGAAGTTTTGGATTCAACCAGAAGCCCAGATATTTAATTTGATCCACTCTGTGCAACTATGTACCATCAACACACATTATTTTTAGATTATGAGATTTGGATTTAAACATATGCTTTGTACCAAAGACCGTGGTATGAGATTTACCTTTGTTAAGTAGTAAATTATTAGAATGGAGCCATTCTGGTAAAGCATTAAAATCTAATTGAAGCATATTTTGAATTTGAGTTAAATGAGGATTTGAAATATAAATGACAGTTTCATCTGAATACAGATGAACAAAACAATGCGAAAGAACTAAGGGAAGATCATTTATAAAAATTGAAAAAAGAAGAGGACCGAATATTGAGCCCTATGGTACCCCTCTTTCTTGAATAAATAAAGCAGAGTGTTTCTCTTGGATAACCACACATTGTTTTCTGTTATGTAAAAAAAGAATTAAACCACAATAAAGAATTTTGAGAAAAACAAACATATAACATCTAATAACAGGTAATGATCAACTAGATCAAAGGCCTTCTTAAGATTGATAAAAATAGCCCCTGTAAGGTCACCACTATCTAATGCTGTATATACATCATTAGTCAGCTTTAGAAGAGCACTAGTTGTCGAATAATTCTGCCAATCCAGATTGAAACGGTGATAGAATATTATATTTTTCAAGATACTTTGATACCTGATTATAGATTTATTTTTCAAATAGTTTGGCAATAACACAAATGATCAATATTGGTCTATAATTTTGTGGATCAATAATATCACCTCCTTTATGAATTGGAGTAATATGGGAGTACATCCAAATAGCTGGTAGCTCACTAGACAATAATGACATTAAAGAGATCAGCCAGTGGGTACATGAGAATATGCGAGGCAGAATTGATATATCTAGGCTCAATATAACGAAAGCATATAACGAAAATGAAACACTAAATATCTAAGTCTATCAAAGCAGCTATTGAACAATATTGAACAATAGCTATTGAATAATAGAACAATAGAATGATGAATAGTGTTTCATCATTCCACTTTGCTCTAATCTAAACAGATTATTTATCAGCAAACAAGCTGAACTTTATCATTTTTTGAATGCATTACTGATTATTGCCTCAACTTTTACCCTACACTGAAGGGCCTAAAAGACGTTGGACGGACCCAAACTCAGAATGCTGCACGTCTACTTGGGAACCGAAGCAAAAATCGCTACAACAATATACTGCCCTGTAAGTAGAGAAATGATATTGTAAGTAAAATACAAGTGTTACACATTTACATCTAAAAAGTATAATTACTTGCCATGATATAATTATTTTCCCATCAATATGGTATCAGCATTCAAACTGATCATACCAGTGTAGTAACAGTATAGTTGCTATGGAGTCATTTTCACTCTGTAATTGCCCATAATAAAAAACAGCTTGGTTCTAAAATGTTTTAACTACAGACGACTCATCGCGGGTAAGACTCTCTTGCTTGGAGAACGACCCTTGTTCAGACTACATCAATGCTAACTACATACCTGTAAGTTGAACATATGTTCTTCATTTGATTGTTCATTGGCTAAAAACTGGGTGGAATTGTGGGTTGTGTGGTGTAAAAGTTAAAGATGGAGGTTCACGGTGTGTGTGTGTGTGTGCTTTTGTGACATATCAGGACACAACTTTGTATAATGACATGGGTATGACACAGGTATTACAAGGAGAGGGTGACTTATGAGGACATAACCCATGTCCCCATTTTTCAAAACGCTTATAAACCATACAGAATTAGTTTTTTTGAGAAAGTAAAAATGCACAAAGTTTCCTGTAAGGGGTAGGGTTAGGTGTAGTGTTGGTGTAGGGCAATAGAATATACAGTTTGTACAGTATAAAAACCATTACGCCTATGGGATGTCCCCACTTTTCACAAAAACAAACGTGTGTGTGTGTGTGTGCAAGTGTTTTGATGACAGGGCTTAATAACTGCAAAACCTAGAAAATAATTAGAAAATGTCAAATAAAACTGATCTTATATTATTTAGTTTGTCCTCCTGAGGTTGACAGTCAACATTTACAGTATGGTCAAGCAACTCCTTTACTGACCAAATTCACTGTAAATGAAATATTTTTACCCTGTTCATGGACACCACACAAGCCTTAGAGCAGTCAATAGTCCTTTTTGCCCTCAGACTCAAAAGTATTTCTGTGTCTGTTTAACAGGGAAACAATTTCAGATGGGAGTATATTGCCACACAAGGGCCTCTCCCAGGTACCAAGGATGATTTCTGGCGCATGGTGTGGGAACAAAACGTGCACAGCCTTGTAATGGTGACCCAGTGCGTGGAGAGGGGCATGGTGAGTTTAGAGGCTTCTAGTGCTGTTTTTCTGGTGATGTGTGCTGGTCTCATGTAATACTTTTGTGGAAATGTGCATGATTCAGGTGAAGTGTGATCGATACTGGCCAGTTGACAGTGAGCCTTTGTATTATGGTGATGTTGTCGTGCAGCTGCTTTCCGAGAAGATCCTCCCAGAATGGACCATTCGGGACTTCAAGATATCATGTGTAAGTGTCAAATAAATAGATATATTGATAGTAAATACAAATATGTAATACTTAAAGGTGAGTTATTATAAGCTAAATTATTTATTTCTTAAAGGTATCTATTTTTAATGGTAAATTGTAAAAACATGTTGGGTCATATTTTACTCCATAATGACTGTTGGCTTCATTTACATGCAAAATTTGAATTTTATGTTTCTTTTCTTCTCTTTTTGGGGTAAAATATGACCTGGACATTTCTTTGCAAGAATCAGCAGTTTGGGAAACCTGTTTTGAAACATATTTTTGCAACTTTGTAATTTAGTGGTACAAAAACTCTTTTAAGTATAATATATATATGAAGAAATAAAGTTCATGTCTGACTAACTGAATGAATAAAATAGCAACTAGTAGTCTTTTAAAAGATGAGACGACATGATGCAAAGTCTTTTTTCAGGAGGGTCAGTTGAGATACCCCAGGACTGTGCGTCAGTTCCATTACACCATTTGGCCAGATCACGGTGTACCGGAAACAACACAATCACTCGTTCAGTTTGTGCGAACAGTCAGAGATTACATTGACAGGACAACTAGTCCAGGAGTCACTGTAGTACACTGCAGGTATCCGTGTATCTTCTAAACATCTTTGCAGAACATTTCAGGGTGTTCACATGCAAAATATATTTACACTGGATATGATTTTCTCTCTCTCAGTGCTGGTGTGGGCCGAACTGGCACTTTCATTGTGCTGGATCGTGTTTTACAGCAACTGGACAGGAACTGCACAGTGGACATTTATGGATGTGTGTTTGATCTACGCCTGCATCGCTTATACATGGTACAAACGGAGGTATGAGCCAGCAACATTTATATTGGTGTCAGATTGGCATTGCTTAATGAAATAATTCCAGTTGAACAGAAGGTTATCTAAAGTGCTGCTATCCTACACAGACAAGACACAGTAAATGAGAAAAAATGGCTCTTTGATTGATTTGATCAATTTTCTGTGTCATTATCATAATAGTTGTAGTGTGGACTTCCCTATTCTCACAAAATTAGAGTTATCGTCTTTGGCATGAATGGACTTTAAAATGCCCAATTTTAGTTAGAAATCAATTGCCTAAATATGTAGTTACTCTATTTTGCCTCTGTAGGTTTAATGAAATGTGTGAATTGCTTTATAAGCACCCTAATATGATGGACTTCTCTTCTGCAGTCGCAGTATGCTTATATCCATCAGTGTGTGCGGGATGTTTTGAGGGCTCGTAAACTTCACTGTAAGCAAGAGAACCCTCTTTTCTCCATCTACAATAACCTATTATAAGGGTACGTATGGCGTGTTTCACTTAGACACTTTATGGATACAGTTTTACAGTTCTGTTTGATCACACAACTAACTAGTAATCATACAAATGAAATGACAATTATTATATACATACATACATACAAACATATATATATGTCAACTCACCTCTGTCCCACTATATATATATATATATATATATATATAATGATTCAGTGTCATGCTGACTTTCATTTTGAGGATAGATTTCCAGAACTTATGTGATCTTATGTAATTTTACGTATTTTTTTTCACAGAGTGTGTGTATACAGGATCATGAAGATTTTTCTCCTTACTGAACAAGAACAGAGATGGGTTTTTTTTCATCTATAGTTTAAATAGCAGTGCATAACAAAGATATATGCTTTATTTTTATACAACTTTTTCATTATACACTAATCTACTTCATTTCATACGTATGCACCTCTGTTTGTAATTATTTATGTTCTGTGCTAATTTTAATAAATTGTATTTAGATTACTGGAACTTACTGGAATTTACTATTAATTTTCATAAAAGCTTAATGCATGACATACAAAGTGTGAACTTTCTTTCTTACATAGCTGGGATATAAGAATCACAATTGTTCTGTAATGGATTCCCTAAGTTAGCTAACAAAAGCATTAAAATATATATATATTATAAAGCCCTTTTTTTTTCCTTTTATTTTTAAGAAATTACTGCTTATGGACCTGAAGAGGTAGATTTACGATCCCTTCTTCTTTTTTATCTATAATTGAAAAAAAAAAATTAAACCAAAAAAGATTAAGTGCACTAACAAACAGTTAGAAATAAAACAAATTTTTATATAATTTAGGCCAAATGTAATATTTTATTCTTTATTTTTATTGAAATGTCTGTGCAAAGCTTTTAAGCATATGTAATTGTTAAATAATAATGTTTTTTTTATATATATTTTGCTCGTTTAATTAAACTTAATGGTTTTTATCTGTGGATTTTGAGATGAGGAAGCTGACTGAGCACATCCCAGTCCTTTAATAAAGATGTACAATGGAAAACTGTAAAACACCTCTGATGGTGAGAGAAATACAGTATAACCGCTTTGTGTGTGATTCTTGTTAATACTGCTGTATTACATTACTACTTCGTCAAAAGGTTCAATATTTATATGTCATATATAATAATAATAATAATACCTTTTATTTATAGGCGCCTTTCAAGACACTCAAGGACACTGTACAATAAAACAAATCATAAAATGCAAGCATTATAACAACACATTAAACAAGCAAATCATTAAAAGCAATTCTAAACAAATACGTTTTTATCTGAGCTTTAAAATGGAAAATTGAATCCAGCTGGTGAATGTGCAAAGGTAAAGAGTTCCATAGCTTCTGCGCTGCACAACTAAAAGCTCTACCACCAAAGGAACTCATCTTGAAGTTTGGAACAGACAATAAATGTGCAGAATATGATCTAAAAGACTGCAAAGGAGTGTACAAATGTAGAAGATCTTAAAGATATTGAGGTGCCAAATTATGAAGAGCTTTGTAGGTAAGAAATAAAATTTTGTAATGTAAAATAATGAACAGGAAGCCAATGCAACTTAAAAAGAATAGGAGTTATGTGATTGAAAGTACATGAACGGGTAACTATCCTAGCTGCTGAGTTCTGAATTAACTGTAATCAATGAAGTTGTTTTTCAGTTATGCCAAATAAAAGAGAATTACAATAATCAATCCGAGATGTAACCAATGCATGAATAAGCATTAGTACTATGTTAAGAGAGTAAAGAACGAAGTCTAGCAATGTTGCCTAAATGAAAAAATGCAGAACGTGAAATATTACTAATATGAGAACCAAACAAAAGCAAACCATCCAGTGTAACCCCAAGACTTTTCACCTGGGTAGAAAAAATCAATGAACAAGGTAAAGGACTGAGTTTTAGATAAGACAGACCTAGATCCCACAAGGAGGGCTTCAGTCTTATTGGTATTTAACTTTAAAAAATGATTAGTCATCCAAATATTAATGTCCTGGAGACATTTAGTAAAGTCAGGAGGGGGATGAGAAACATTAGGTCTTGTAGAAATATACACTTGTGTGTCATCAGCATAAAAATTAAAATTAATACCATAGGAATGAAAAATACGACCCAAGAGGTAGAATATAGACAATAAATAAAAGCAGACCCAACACCGACCCCTGTGGAACGCCATGAGTAACTGAGACAGGATCTGAACGTCCATTCTTAATCTGCACAAACTGTTTTCTATCGCTTAAATAAGATGAAAACAAAAGAAGTGCATTATCAGCTATTTCTATGCAAGCCAGACGTTTCAAAAATACTGAATAACTAATAGTATCAAATGCAGCACTAATATCTAACAGAATAAGAATAGACAGTAGACCAGAATCAGCAGCTAGGAGAGGATCATTTATAACCTTAACAAGAGCTGTTTCCGTACTATGTTTGGGTCGAAAGCCTGACTGAAAATGCTCATAAATGTCATTACATTGTAAATGCGATTCAAGTTGTGCTGCTACTGTTCTTTCAAGTATTTTTGAAATAAAAGGGAGATTCGAAATAGCCCTGTAATTATTTAGATCATTAGGATCAGTGCCAGTCTTTTTAAGAATTAGAGTGATAGAAGCCATTTTTAAAGATGAAGGAACAGTAGCAGTAGATATTGACGAACACACAAGAGCTGTAATAATAGAAGAAACTGAATGGATACAGGACTTAACTAAAACAGTAGGTAAGGGATCAAGTGAACAGGTGGAAGTCTTAGACTTTATGATCCGCTTAGTAATATAATCAACTGAGGGCAGCTCAAAATTAGAGAAAGTACTTGCAGACCAACAAATATGGTTATGTCCATTTTGATAATCTCTAGACATTAAAACTGAATTAACTAATTCATAATGTATGCTGTTAATCTTAGAGTTAAAAAAATTTGAATTAGACAAACATTGAGTGGGAGAAAGTGAAACAGTATCGTGAGGTTTCAACAGTTTGTTAACAGTACTGAACAAAGTCCTTGCATTATGAGTATCAGACTAATATTTGCATTAAAACGATGATTTTGCTCTTTCCAATGCAGCCTTGTAGGAAACCAGATGCTCAGAATAAATCTGCTTATGTACTCCAAGGCCAAGTTCTTTTGCATTGTCTCTCCAATTGACGACCTAAGGCCTTCTGATGGCAGAGTTCAGAAGTATACCAAGGAGAAGGGTTAACAAATGATACATTGTGGGATCTCAGAGGAGCCACATGGTTAAGTATTTGAGACAGACTGTTGTTTTAAGAGTGTACCAAATCAGATGTAGAAGTAGAAAACAGCGCTTATTTACAGAGTAATCAATCATACGGCCCAAAACATTAAGGTCAATATTTTTGATATTATGGAATTACGTTGAGGTTTAACTCTTGCTAAAGAAAGGGAAATATTAAAGAATATAGGCTTGTTGATCCGAAATAGGAAATTCAATTGAAGTAAGGTTATGAGGTATAACACCAGAACAGCATACAAGATCTAAAATATGTCCCTTATTATGTGTTGGAAAGTTAACATACTGCAAAAGGTTGGCACTGTCCAGAACCAATTTAAAATCATTATATAATCTCCCATAAACATGATATTCGGAGACAGGGTACACAGATGTGTTAAAATAGTAGAAATTTCACTAAAAAAGTATTCATAGCAGATGCCTTTGGTGGTCTATAAATCACAACAAGAATAGTGGGAATCAGACCTTTAAGTTGAACAGCCAGAATTTCAAAAGTAGACTTTACATCTGACATGATAAATAAGTGCAAGACCACCTCCCTTACCAGAACAATTAGGTTTACATACGTATTCATATCCTGATAGTACTGTTTGATTTAAATGAAAATAGTCATTAGGCTTCTGCCATGTCTCTGTCACACACATAAAATCAATATTTTGGTCTTCAGTGAGTTCATGAATGAGAGACATCTTATTGTTGAGTGATCGAACATTTAAAAGGGCAAAACGGAGTGCAGAAGGCATGTAATCTGACCTGGGCAACAGAGTAAGCACTTCATGATCAACAGACTTCCCAGCGTTTTTAGGCAGTCTTAGGTTAGTAGACTAAAAGAACCGAATTTGTCCACTGCAATCAGGATTAATAGAAGTGTTTCGGATATTCCAACAAGACCCACGATGAATGTATTTAGGTCAGCGTATGAGATCCGGGTGTTTAAGCAAAAACAGCGGAGGTTTAGTTACAAATATAAGTTTGTACAAGTCTGCCACCAAGTACATCAATCGAGGAGCCACGCTGATCACAGCGGAAGAAAGAACGATCCACAGGAGCAGCTTGAGCAACCACATGGTGAAATCCTGTAGTAGTACTATGACAGGCAAACGCGTGGAGCCTAAGAAATCACCAGTGAAGTCTGGCTACAAACACCAATCCTCACTGCAAGTCAGGATGCCAAACAGCAGTTGCAGAATTCCAAACAGCAGTCGCCGAAGTCAAAAATTCAAAGGTTACATCCAGTTCAGTGGTGCCGTGCAGCAGAGGCTAGATAAATTTCCCAACCTAAAATATCCAAATATTAAATGAGAGTAAAACAAAAGACCGGTGAGTAGCGGCAGCCAAAATGCGCCAGCGTTCATTCAACCATAAGTGAGGATGATTTAATATATGTGGCAGTCAGTGTATTGCAGACTTACTCGTTTCCAATTAAGTTACTGCACCCCATAGGAAAGAAAAATCAAAAGTGAGATCTCTTTAACATCTCAACTATTTCTCCTAGACATAAATGAGGTTACTTTAAGATCGAATGGAGATTTTTGCTTGAGTCTCCTGCTTCTCAAACTTGTCTCCCGAGACAAAAACTCTAACATTCTCACAGTGGTCTCCTTTAAAAGCTTTAAAAGAGATCTCAACAACATCACACACTGTGCTCAGATATTTCTTATCACGACACCGAGGCAGGATGCAATTGCAAGGCGATTTATTGACAAGATATGAAGTAGGCCAGACAAACCGACAACAATGGAGTCCAAACACAGAAGGGGAGTGGCGATGATCTCAAGCTCGGATGGTGGGTGACGCAGGGACCTCGGTGGACAACCAGTGATAATCCTTAATGATCCTGTGCTGTATTTCCCAGTGAAGGTGCTCATGATCCCAGTGCTGAGTTCAGGAAGACACAACGAAGAACAAGGGGAAATCCACGATCCAACACAACCAGGGGAACAGCACGAAACACAGGGAAGAACCACAACGATCTAACAACATGAGACACCCGTTAAATTCACTTAAATTTAATTTAATACACTTAATTTAATACACTTAAATAGACACATATAATGGAACGCAGGTGGTGCTGTTAATCAGCTGTGATCAAAGACCAGCCCACAGACACACACCTGCACACTAAACAAGCCGAGAGAGAGACAGCGAATTCATGAACCGTGACATTTCTCTTAGTCTAAAGACTCTGGTGGTCTCACATTTTTCTCCTCCAAAGTTTCAAACGAGATCTCATAAGCATTGCACACTGTGCTCAGATATTTCTCCTTCGCTAGTGACTCTGGGTCTGTCACATTTGTCTCCTCAAAAGTTTAAAAGAGATCTCAACAACATCACACACTGTGCTCAGATATTTCTCCTTAGCTAGAGACTCTGGATCTCTCACATTTGTCTCTTTTAAATCCTAAGAAGAGTTCTCAACAGCATCACACATTCTGCTCAGATATTTCTCCTTAGCTAGAGACTCTGGATCTCTCAAATTTGTCTCTTTTAAAGATTTAGAAAAAAAAGCTATCTAAAAGCTATATCTGAGCACAGTGTGTGATGTTGTTGCGATCTCTTCTAATGCTATAAGGAAGATCATTGTGAGAATGTTAGAGTTTTTTTCTCAGAAGAGAAGTTTGAGAAGCAGGAGACTCAAGCTAAAGTTTTCATTCAATCTTAAGGTAACCTCATTTCTGTCTAGGAGAAATATTTGAAACGGTAAAGAGATCTCTTTACTTTTTATTTTATTTTTCTTCCCTCTGGTTAGCTTCAATGTCATTTATCTACACCATTTCAATCAAAGACAGTACATCCATTGTCATATTTGAAGTTGTTTTATGTAGACAGTGTTTTATTGCACAGTAATTTAACAGAGGAAACCATAACCTATATTTACATACATGCAAAATTTTAATACTAAACAAAGTAAAAAAAAAAAAACAAAAAAAAAAAACACTGGGATACTGGTTTTACATTTGTTAAAAAAAGGTATTGCTCTTATATTAAACATCTTGCACTTGTAAGTCCTTTCTAGTGTGTTTGGAAAATGTGGTGTATACAATGCTGGACATTGAAGATAAATTTAAACATTTAAACTAGTAACCCTTGATATTCTAAAATGTTTAATGCTATTTAAATGATATTATTATTTATAGATTTATAGTTATTATTTACAATATTAGTAAAAGTTTAAAGTTTCTCCTAAAATAAAACTGAAGACATCTTAAGACAAAGCTGATATCTGAATGAGACATATAAGAGAATCAACCCTTAGTATCCTGAGCATAAAGTAACCTCTGTCAGAGTCATAGCCTTGTGGACAGCGCATCGATGTGAAGCACACCTGGACCTCAGACAATATGTGTTCGAATACCAGCTAAAGGTACTTTTCTGCTCCTGTTCAGTTCTCATCTGTCCAATTGTTTCCTTTCTCTACTCCTACTGTCCTGAACATTAAAGGTGAAAAACCCCATTGCAATAAAAAAGCAATAGCAACCTCTGAGCAGTAAAACGTTTTTATAATGGAGTTTGCCAAGAGATTCCAGCAAGACAATAAAGAGATCTCCCATGTTTCTCACATGTTTCTCTGCATTGTCATTTTGGAATCCTTTCTTTCAGAACTTTCTCATGTCTCAGTTGTGTCTACTTTTTTTTCTCCTAAGTATTTTTAGAAGAAACATCTGAGATAATGTTGAGACTAAAATGAGAATATATGAGAATCACAACTAAGTCTCCTGAGGTTAGAAAGAGCAACCACTGAGCAATAAAATATTCCTATAATGGAGCCTTGATAGAGATTGCAGCAAGACAATAAAGAGATATTCTATGTTTCTTCCAACACATTCTCTGTTTTGACTCTTATTTTCTCAAATATTTCTTATGTCTCATTTGTGTCTACTTCCATTTCTCATAAGGATTTTTAGGAGAAACGTCTGAGACACTGTTGAGACTAAAATGAGAAATACATGAGAATCACAACTACAGTAGGTGGACATCCAAAACGTTACTTCTACCGCCGCTCGTACCGCCGCCACGGCGTCTGCAAAGTGCATTTGCAGCTTTTGACCGATGAGTGGCGCTTTAATCACAAGTTTTCAAACAAGCGCATCAAAGCACATTTTCGGAAATAGACATCAGTTTTATCTCGCTGATGTGTTACATTTGACGGCTGCAGTCAGGGAAAATGAAAGAAAAACACTATTGTTAAAATATTTAATATTCACAGATGAAAGTTTGGTACTTAGGAAGTTATGTGCATTTCTTAGAACGAATTCAAGCAGGATAAATGTCAAGCCTGTGCCTGAGCCTGTGCTTATATTTTCTCTAAGCTACACAGTATTACACCATATTTTAGATTTGACACATTTAATAGGTGTGCAGTATTATTTATATAATATGAATTATGTGTTATATTATTCAAAATAAATTGTGGTTTACTTTGCATCGTAGCATTAAAAGTGGTAGCCTATTTTAGTGAGCTAGGCTACATGGATTTATATGCAAAATGTCAATATTCTCATATATTAGGCCTATATTTTAATTTATATTTTAAAATTCCTTTAATAAAACAACATGCATTTTTGTTATTCGTTACCTGTCCTTTATTTTAAAAGACAACTTCTTGGGAAAATATATTTGTCTGTAGACTGATTAAGAAATTGTTGCGTGTTTTATAAATTATTTTCTTTATTTTAGTAAAACGTGAGGCACTGTATAATTTCGTTCCCATTATTTAGGCCTAATTAAAACAAGAAACAAATAAATTAAACCTGCACGATTTAGCTAAATCATTGAAATTCTAAAGAATGGACGGATTAATAAAACGTCCTCACGATTAAACTCAAGTTCTCTCATTATAATCACCAAAGTGCAAATAATGTAAAAAAGAGCTTCATTAATAGACAACTTCAGTGATTTTAAAGGGAGCCGCCGTTACTGGCTTACATAGAATTTAAGTAAAAAGAAAAAAAAAAATTGCAGCCGCATTTAAATGCAGGCGTGTAAAATGTCTGCGTGCAAGATTTGCACGGCGCGAGTGATGCTGAGTGCACGCGCAGCATTTATTCTCATTTGTTTTATCTTCATTACAAATCTTGTTTGGTTTTATTTTGGAGAATTGCATGTAAAAAATAATTTACGTTGTAATGCATATGCAAAATGTGAATAATTATTCATATTTAAGTGTTTGTGCGAAAATTATTAATGCGCATGCAGGACAGGGAGGCGCTCTCTAGATCACTTGAATTTTTTCCTGATAATGAATTCACATAAAATTGTGGTCTCTCACATACATGATAAATATATCTACAGAAAGCTTGAAATGTCTTTTAAACGAATCAAATCAGAATAAAAGCATTATGTAATCTGTGAAGGATGTATTTCTCTTTAAAGGCGCGTTCATGTGGAGAGAGTCAGCACTGTGAATTTCATCTTGCAGCCGACAATAAAACATTTGTTTATTAATAAATAATTAAAATGTCTCCTTTTTTACAATTATTAGGCTACTTCTGCCTGTGCTTTGGGGCAAACTTAATGCATGGGCTTGAGCACGGAATATATTAAGGCTCATTATGGATTATAGATGTAAATGTAATATAAACCTGCGATTAGTTGAATAATGAACGACTAGTAACTAGAAAAATCTTACATGGGAGCAGGGCACGACTTAGGGGGGCGGGGGCCCCTGGGCTTGAGGTTATGTCTGGGCCCTATACCTATACACTACAAATGCCCTCAAATAGAACATCATTGTGGAGAAACACAAAATACACAAACATATGCTTTAGGTAAATAGTACAATTAATATGCAACATGTCTAGGCTAGTCAAAGATTAAATGTAACATTAAATTTCCATTATAATATAATAAACAGATTGTTGAGAGATCAAAACCCTGAAATAACTTCGAGCAAAAAAAAAACCGGGAGCTGTTGGCTCATTACTATTATAAAAGTTATTGTCATATATGTGTCCTCTTATTAAATCAAATAAAAGGACATGTTGGCTATTAACAATCAAATGAAATCACTATCAACAAAATTCATAGATGAATTGTGCATAAATGTTAAGTTTAAATATAAGATTTTAATGTAGAAAAATTAAATGATTGCAAAAATGAAATAGGCTACTTATTTAAATATGAAACTAGAATCGCCAGGTGGCAGCAAGTGACTGTCTTAATGAGTGAGTTGAATCAACCGATTGGTTTGAAAAGCTGATTCATTTAACTTTGCAAACGACTGTACTTCTAGCCTGATTGAATCATTTGCTGGTCTGTGTAACGCTGAGGAACAAAACACAGTTGTTCGGAGACGCAGAGGTTCTGCTGTTTGTTTTATTTTCTTTCTGACGGTGCAAAACGTGTGTGTGTCATTCTTCTATGTGAAATAATCATAAATACCAGTTTATGCTGTTTGATTGTGGCCTCGAATGTCATAGTTGTAAGGCCGGGCATAGGCTACACTGTGCCATTTTTTGCGATTTCATCAAGGTATCAACTCACACTGTACGGGCAGATCGCATGCGATGTAAAGTCAAAGCTCACGATTTACGGATAATAAATTATTAAATTAGCCTATTCCTCATTGAAAATGATTTAGATATATTACATAATGATTAGGCCTATAATTAACATTCTGTCTAAAGTAGCCTATGTCCGAACACTGTAATATTCAGTCATCGATGAAAATATAAAACTTGTTTTAAGGCATGTCTCTCGTCTCCTCTAAGAATATGTGCCGTTAAGCGTCAGATGCCAACAGCTCGGTCAGTTTTTACTTTCACTTTCTGAAGCTTTGGGAGTTTAAAACTTCTTCACGGGCATAACGCTCATGCAGTTTGCACATTGTTTGTGTGGAATGCACTGGCTCACCTTCATGGTTTAAAACTTAAATATTTAGAATTTTGCGACGTGTTTGTCTTTATCACTAATTGCAAAATGATGGACAATGGTTCACATTTCCCGTGATAACATTATTTTATCAAAAGATCTCTCTCTTTTCGTTTTCTTTCTCGCTGTAGCCTATTAAAGATTAAATAGGCTAGTTGAAGTTCTATTTTCGTGTTCCTGTTTCGAGTTTAGGGCAGTCAGTGCTTCAACTATGCTTTACCCTTACGGGGGCGACCAAAATTTCTGACAGGACGAAATCGGATGAAAATCGCAGTGTATGTCCGGCTTAAGTTGTAGCACCGGCTGGCCCGTTTAGATCTTGCGTGCTCAGTGGAAATGCGGCTAATAATTTATGAATTCTGACTGGCATATAACGAACAAATCAAATAAACGTAAACGGGCAAAGGCGGGGCCCCCTACAAGGCGGGGCCCATGGGCTGCAGCCCACTCAAGCCCAATGGTAAGTCCGGCCATGCATGGGAGGCAGACCTATTAAATACCCTCTAGACATCTCTTTTAAAGTTTTTAAAGCATTTTACACGCGTTTGCATAAATTCTTCTTTCAGAACGGCCTGTAATGGAGAGATACCTTAACACTGATTTTTCCTCTGAAACACAAAAACGAAAATGTAAATAAAATTGATTTTTTTTTTTTTTTGAGAATGTCCAAAAGTACTAATCATACAAAAAAACATCTGGTTATAAAATTGTAAATAGGCTACAAAAAAATAAAAATAAATAAATAAATAATAATAATAATAATGTCTCCAAAAACTCCAAAATGTTTTTTTTTTTTTTTGTCATGTCTGTAACGCATGTGTATTCCCAAATCTAAAAAAGCCTATAAAACATCATAGACGGATAATACTGATGTCTGGACTCTGTTTGGGATTTAGAAAAACACAAAGAGATATATAGACAATATATGGTTATGAAAAGGCTACATTCTGTGAGAATTTATATTTCACAGTCTAAAAAATATTGTTTAGACGAAACAAAATAAAATTAACGCAACAGTTTGCATCATTTATTTATTTATTTTTTTTGAGTTAAGGCAATTTCATCTGAAATTAAGTTATAATAACTAATAAACTGTATTGCGCTATACAGTAGTCAACATTTGAAGTGGATCAAAACCTTTCTTCAAAGTTGCCCTAAAACCAAAATAACGAGTCCTATCTAAACCTGTTCTACAAGTTTGATACCCTCATAAGACACTGTCCATATGAAAGACCAAGAGATTCACACATTTATCTCGACCCCCACAAGCTATACAGGACTACCCCAACCCCCTCGAGCTGAACTGAACTCGGTCTGTTTTTGGGCTGTGAGGAACGCTGTGTTGTCATGTTACTGAGGTAAAACATGCCTGCACTCACAGCAGCCCTACTCTTTTTATTCATTATTTTCCCGCAGCCCATATTATTGTTTTCACAAGACCATAATAATAACAAATTATCAATTGATAATTAATCACTATTTTACGAAAATCATTGTTATTTGTGAACGTAGCGTTTGCGGAAGGCTTTAAGACCAAGCGGAGTCCTCCATCAGCTGCTCCCGCTTCACACTCGCGCTAACTGCACCCAGCTTCAAAGTCCGCAAGTTTTGATTTAACTAAATCAGTTTGAGCAAATACAACTTACTGATCATGAGCCCAACATTTAGCAAGACAGAAAAACATTCAGTCTACCTGAAGGAAGACGTATTTCATTGTAAGTTAATGCTGTTATATAGAGAGTTAAATGGAGAGAGAGAGAGAGAGAGAAAGAGAGAGAGAGAGAAAGAAATAAAAAAAAAAAACCCCGTGTTGGCTATTCCTAATTTTGGAGCTCATTATATTGAAGTACAAATCCAAACACCAGAAGCAAACTCTCAGTGTTCTTTCATTGAAAAGTATGCATTTTGTTTATTCACAGGCTATATGGTTGAAATAATATTTTAGTTCAAAACTTTAAGTGCCATTGTTTAAAAAAAAATGCTTTATTGGCTAACGTTTCATAGACCTTCAGTTGTTATGCTTTAAAATCCCATAACATTTGTAATTTCACAGTATTTTCACCTGTTTTTTTTTTTTAGAATAATTGTAGCTTACATAAATAGGTGAAGCAAAACAAATATGAATAATATTTGGATCGTCCCTTATTTTTTCCCTTATTTTCTTAAAGAATAAACACTTATTTTCTACAAGAATAAACATAACATATTATTAATTCATAGAAATAATTTAAGGATTTAAAACCTTTTTTTAAAAACTTGAACTTCAATACTATTAAACTGACTTTAAAATCTCAAGGAGTTTATAAGTTAAAACAGGGTAAAATGTCACAGTGCATGTTAAATAGCCTAAATGAACTTGTGTTAACAATATAATTAGAACTAACAATATAATTTGATTTTTTTTTAATGAACAATTCCTTTATAAAATGGGACAGCAACCTTTATAGCAAACATTTTTAAATCGTCCACAACTGAGCAACATGCGAGGCAGGTTGAGCGTGCGAAGTGAATTTGCTGCACAAAGTCATTTTCAGATGCAATGAAAATAAAAAAAAATCAAAAACCCTGGATAGCCTAGATTAGGGCCCAGACTCTGTTCCTAAGTATATAATAATTATAATTACCCCACAGTAACAAATTTTAACCGATTAATCGCCTATTTCCGTTTGCTGCATGTTATTTTATTTTATTTATTTATTTATTTATTTATTAAAACAGGCTAAAAAATAAATTAAGTTTGTGAGAGGAAAAAAATATATAAGTCATGTATAAGTTGCATTTTATTACACTCAGAAATAATAACGGCTGGCCTAATAATGTTATAATGTGCCAACAGGATATTTTTAGTTCTCTTCACTTTACCCTTTAAATTTAAAAAAAATTGCAATATCAGAACAGTACAATAATTACAAATATATAATTCTAATGGATGAATAAAATTGCAGTATATAATAATATAGGCTTAACTATAAACAAACAAACAAAAAAATAAATGAATAATAATTTACAGCGAACCATAAGGTAAGGTTGGGCTCTCATTCGGGAGAAATCCATATTCGTGATGTTGCCTATTTCAAGCTTAACTATTATTCATTAGGAAAAATAGGCTTTGTAGTTCACGCGTGTTTCAGTCTCGACGAAAAAAAAAAAAAAAAAAAAAAAAAAAAATCATAATTAACAAAAATATGCCAAAGTGGACCGCTGCTCGCACTGGATGGCACGGTGAACGACTACTGTTTCCAATGAATGTGCGCGAGGCACCAGCGCGATCAAACAGCTGAAACAGAAAATACAAAATTTTTGGTCACACAGTAAAGGCATAATTCAAAAATGCAAAGTGTCAGCAGTTTGAAAAAACAAGAATAATAACAGAATTAACAATAATTATTGCTAAATGCTGGACCGTTCTCATTTCGATCTGCAAATGGAACCTGAAGGATTTTTTTTAAACCAAGAATGAACCGAAATGAAAACATTTAGCTTTTTATCTGTATATATAGGCCCTATATTTAATGACTGTTTAATAACAATTGCAAGCATAAGATCGTTTGTGTAAAGGTCTTTCTTTTAATTTTTGATGAGTAGACTGTAGCCTAAGACTATCCTACATTTTGAAATGAACTCACTGTACATTTTTTAATGGTTTTTAAATATGGTACAATGTTATATCATAATGTTATTGTTGTTTTTCCTCCTCCTTTTATCCCATTTTACAATTACATTCAGTTCGCAATCCGTCCCTTTGCGCCACCTGGCGGTAGTTTCGCGAATAAATTTAACACGCGGCTGACTTGCAGTTAACGCCGCGGCCCTGCGGCGGCGGTACGCGCGGCGGTATTACTCATTTTGGTTGTCTACCATCTGTACGTCTCCTGAGGTTAGAAAGAGCAGCCACTGAGCAATAAAATAATCTCATCTAAGTCTATTGAGCTTAGAAAAAGCAACCACTGAGCAATACATTTTTCCTATGGGACCAGACCTCAGTGACAGGTGTCCAGTCCAATGTACATTGCTCCAGGCATCCTGAAGTTGTGTCGCGCTTTGAGGGATAAACATTTGTAATACTGAAAGCTCTGTTTTCACTGCTTGGACCTGGGTCACATGATAGCTCTGAACCAGGCTGTGCTGAGACCCCGATGGGCTCCTCTCTGTTTTTCTGGAAGGTTTTTTATTTACAGCCTTCCATCTTCTTCGAAAGAATGCAAATATTTTGTTGCTCATTCATACTCTTTCCTTTGTATTTTTGATAAAAGAAGAAAAAAAATCAAATAATAAGCTATTTTAAACATCTCTAACCACAGATTAAACATTAAAAATTTGTCTATCTTTTAAAGTTGTCCTAATTTTATGCTGTTTGACTTTAACAGGGTCAGTATGGACTATGAATTTGTTGCATTTAACTCATATGGATACGGATTAGGTTTGGGAAATTAATAGTTCATTCAAATACTGTCCTTCTTATCAGAATGGCATGCAAATATATTGCATAATGGCAATATAACCATACAATGTATTGATGCAGAGCTAAGTAACAAAGTCCACATTTCTATTTAAATCTCACTGTAATTTGTAACTCAAATGCTTTGTTGACATTAACCTGTTGGGCTGGTCTTCTCAGTGGTTGCAGGAGAAGCACTGCTGCTTCCTGCTGGCTCAATAAGATCTTCAGATTCTTTCAAATCTCAGCTCTTTTTTTTGTGTACATGATGTACAGTAACTGGTACTGTGAGAAACTTGTCAAACAGTGTCTGGTACACTCTGCGTTCCTCTTTGTCTGTACAGGTTGTGTCTATAAAATGTACTTATCTCACACGATGAATATAGATATGAACTGACGTCAACAATTCTTGTTGTAATTCCAAAGTTGCCATGGAAACAGGATGTTGGCTAAAAGCAGCGAAGCATTACTGCTTAATACTGACCTCATTAAATATAAGTTAACATAAATTACTGCAATCAATCTTATTTACTGACTCAATATTAAAACGTTATTAAATTATTTGATTTACACATACCTTATGTATACCTAATATAAGATAATACCTTTTCAGCTTAAATTTACAAGACGTCAATAGTTTATAAGCACATATTGTCTGCTTTCCGCCTTCTGCTTGAGCAGACAGATATGGCAAACGTACTCCACAAGGGCGTAGCTACATGGTGACCATTGGTGGCCAGTGCCACCCCTCTGGCCACCCCTGTTTAAACCTGAAAACAGGCGCTACGCAGACCAATCACTATATGACATCTTGTACCGCGAGAGCGATTAGAGAGCAGTTGGCGCCGTACATTTTTGGGCACGCCTGACTTAACAATGCTATTCTGTGGTGCAAACCGTCTGCACTATCCAGATTGAACAGTTGAGAACTGCCTAGACAAAATAAACCTCTTTGTGGAGCAGGCTATTGTAATGCAGAGTTGAAATGTTGTTACCCAGAGAGAAAAATAAATATGTAGAGCTTGAGGAAATGATCCACATGAGGCGAGAGCTGGCGTATTTTCCCTGGGTTTAATAAAATAATTTAAACATCGTCACACTCGTCCACATACATGGGGGTGGAGTAAGAGAAGGGATACAAATAAATATTTGTTTTAAACAGAAGGGATACACACTTAGGTCACAAACAAAAACAGAAACATAAAAGGAAAAGAGTACAAGACTGGTAGAGTGGTTATCTGTTCTCCTGCTCACCTTTTTCATTCCCTTCCAGACGCTTACACTCTATGCACATGCGCAGTTCTCAGTCTACCTCGAACTACCGTAAATGCTCTAAGTGACCGTTACAGAGTCCCCCCTAGAAAAATTGGCTTTCCTCAGCCAACAGCCCTGTGAAGATATACGTAGGAAATAAACAACTTCATACATGAATAGTTGTAAATACTTTGACCTCACAGAAAAGTAAGGCTAATTTATGAGAAATACTGACATACATGACAGTTTTTAACTCACTGAAAACCCTTCGTCCAAGGATACAAAAAGAAAAGTTAACGAGCAGAGAAAAAAAATACATAGGCATTTCATAAACCCATAGCAGAATACATTTTACAAGATAAGTTTCCATATTATGTCTACAAGAACAAAACACAACATTGATTAACCTAGAAACAGTCAACAAAAACCAGCAACAGTATGTTATACACACCACAATCACATGCTCACTTTAAGTTCAACCGGTCTGTGTGAAATGGATTGGTCCATCTGTTGGTTGCCCAACATTAGGGAATCCTGGGGGCAAGTCTAGGTCGCAGGTTATAACCTTGGTTGACACAATCAACATCACTCTCTGTCAAATCATAAAGAAATGCCAGGATCAACACACTGACTCACTCCTACTCCACTGACATTATCAAATAAATCAGACAGAGAAACTCTCACATCAGACTCCAAATGATCACCGACATCGTCAATGAGAAATTCACAGGACGTCACACCAGGATTTTCATGACAGAAGCCCCCATCACTCAACAAAGTACCGTTCTCTGGAACTTACGGAGGTGGATCCACAGGCACAACCTCCAATACATTACCAGAATCCTACGTATAGAAAGGTTCCATGTTTTCCACTTGAAACACCCCAGCATCCTTCCCTGAGGTCACATCATTAAGCCTATAATTTACATCAGACAACTTTTTAGTGACCCAGTAAGGACCTGTGTATAAGGACGCAAGTTTGGCAGCAAAGTTCATAGATGCATCCGACCGGAACCTGAACCTCAGAACCTCTGATATAAAGTACTTTGGGGCACCATGCCGGGACAAAACTTCACTGGGTAGCTTCCTAGCAGCAACAAGAGCTGTAACTTCCCTCACAGCACAAACTTTGATCCACTTCAAAAAGTAATCGATGAACACCAGGATATATGCGTTACCACTCAGCATCTGGGGCAAAGGGCCCACGAAGTCCACCCCTGTATATTCCCAGGGATATTGAGGGCGGATTGGAACCGTGAAACCACCAGTTTTTTTTCTGGCAAGGCTTAGTGAACTGGCAGATGACACATGAACCCACATACTTCTTCACATCTGACAGCATGTTAGGCCAGAAAAATCTCTGTTTAAGCCTTGCCACCATTTTAGTCACACCCAAGTGACCTGCAGTCGGATGACCATGAAACTACTCCAACAGAGACCTCCTGATAGTCTGAGGAGCATGCAGCTTAAACTGTTTCATGGGGTGCAAGGTACAAGATGATTTTGGGTCTTTGTGATACAGAAGACCATCAAGAACAGCATACAGAGGATCTTCTTCTGAGACACACTTTCACCATCCTCCAACACCCTGAACAGCTTTCCAATGTCCGGATCGTTCAGCTGTAAAACTTCTCAAATGATCCTTGACAATAAACAACACAGATGGCAAGGAATGCCCAAGGATGGGCTTGCAAGCCAAGCATATTGTGACTTGGTGTTATCAAGACAACTCCCTCCAGCTCAACCGTGGCCTCTGAGACATCACCCAGAACAACTGTTTTGGAAGGAACCTGAATCACGACAAAAGTTCTCATCATAAAATCAATGCCCAAGACAAGCGGTGCTGAAAGGTTTTGAATGACTACAAAACGATAATAAAAGCGTTGGCCCATGAAACCAAACTGAAGCCAAGCTTAACCCATTGGACAACACACTGCCCCATCTGCAAGCTGTAAAGGAGGGGCAGACCAAACTGTTGTTTTGAAAGTCCCCCCAAGAACAACTTTTGAAACATCCACTTGCACGGCTGAAATGGAAGCACCTGTATTCAGGGTAGCTTGAAGTACCTGGCTGTGAAAATTGACCTGAACACGGAAAGGTGTGTTCCAGGAAGATGAGGATGTGAGAACTTTCACATGACTTAGAGCAAGCTGAGTGGACTGAGATAAGTCAAGTAAGTGTAAGTGAGACTCAATTACTGTTTTGGGGGCGGATTGCCTCTCTGAAACACTTTAAGTAATAAGGTTCCCTCATGACAGGAACTGACTACGGGTCTTGGGGTATATAATGACCACACGGATCTAAGACTGCATGTAGCTCATGAGCACGTAAGAGAAGGTCCATCACAGATGTTACTACAGTACCAGAGAGCTCTACCTTGTATTTCTCCACAGCGTGCTTGCATATTAGCTCAATTTGCTCCAGCTGAGGGTGTGGAGTTCTCTATTTTTGAAATTCACTCAGCATAGGGGCGACAAACATAGGAAAAGGCTCATCTGGCATCTGAACCTGGTCCAGGATACCTCTCATTATGCATTCCTGATTATCAGACAGCAGAAAAATCTGCTAAACAGATCACAAAACTGGGCCCACGTAGAAACATGAGAACTCGGGACATTAAACCACTTTTTCGGCTCCTTGAAGAGAAAACGGGGAAGCTCAAGTAACATCTGGGAATCAGTAAGATCTAGCGAAGTCCTGTATATGTCAACAGACTGAAGCCAATCATCTGGACTCGTCTTACCCTCACCATTGAATATGAGAGGTTCAAGACAAGACTGATGGAGGACAGAGGCCAAGACCCTGGACATAGCTGACAAATCAGCCGAAGCTGGTTGAGACACTGCAGGTGTAAAAAATTTACCTTGAATCACCCATTAGAACCTGTCCTCAAACATACAGGGTAGAAGCGGCTAAAGGACAAGATTTTGATTGTGACTCAACAGGAACAGTGTGGGAACAGTACCTTCATCTGGACTCATGCAGTCAATCACACTCTTTTGCAGGTCCAGCGAGTCATGGAGACAGCGCTGCAGTACAGCCACCTCGTCCAGTAGGAACTGAACCTGAGATTGTAAGTCTCCATGCCCTCTCTGAGATGTACTCTGTCTTGGTAAATAGTCAGAACATGTCAGTTAGTCAAGTAGTTCACGATTTTCAACCATTTTGTATAATGTGTGATATAACAGGAAATTACAGAAATATCATCAGAAAAGCAAAACAAAATATTATATGCAAATGCAGTTTACAATGAATCAATCAGGAAATAAGCACAATAAACAGTACATCAAACCTGTTTGTCCCCTGAAGAAATATTTATGTGCACCCCTACAGTCTCTGTTAAAACAATATAAACAATTTAACTCCAAGAAGATGCGAAAAAATACAATACAATCTTAAACCCAGCAATATTTTATCAGACACAGTGTTCCTTGTTGCACGTGTCAGGCCACATGAAGTGAGGGAAAAACATGACCAAAAATGACACAGTCTTATGTAGTCATCTCAGAAATGTTCAATCCAGCAAAAACACACAACAAACAATGTCCGTCTTTCAAAGGGCAAAAAATCCAAATAAATATTCCAAGTATTTTGTTCTTTCTTACATCTCTTGAATCAAAGTTCTGAATCCAAAGAACAATAAACTGTCCATCCCGTTGAAAAATATGTCCAACTAGATGATACAAAACATCTCAGGTTACGAATGTAACCATGGTTCCCTGAGTAGAGAACGAGACACTGTGTCCTCTAGGGGTCGTTATGGGGAACGCCTCGATGTGACCCGTGTCTGAAGCATACATTGAAAAAACACCAACAAGTTGGCCGGCGACAGCCCTTGACGTCATTACCGGTGCGACCATGGATAAATAGAACATGTCATTCACTTCTTCGTCTGAAGCTTGCATCCGAAGCATGGCAGGAAGCTAGAGGACAGTGTCTCATTCCCTACTCAGGGAACCATGGCTAAATTCGTAACCTGAGAGGTTCCCTTTCAAGGGAACTTCAAACTGCGTACTCTAGGGGTCGCTATGGGGAACAGTATACCCACGCTGCCATGCTGAGGGGAGTGCAGGCCAGAATCATGACGAGCACTAAGTACCAACTCTACCATTCCCATGGGAGTTGCCCCTGGGACGTTAGACGGCTGTCCGTGACACTATCCCTTATGGCCAAAGGCCTAGGCTACATACCCAACTTACCTGTTAGGGCCTTGGCCCGGGGTAGAGCTCAAGGCTTGGAATCAAGAAAGATTCTTTTAAAGGGATACGGCAAAGAGCCTAGCATTTTATACTAAGTCTATGGATCAAAGTGAAGGTAGATAAAGAACAGCAGGAACGTGGATCGGGAGAGTTGAAAACGCGACTGATCAGTCCGCTGCCATTACCAGAAGCCACTCTTCCATCAATTATTGAATGCAGAGATTCCTACTCCAGAGGCAGCAAAATACCACAACCACTTAAGGTCAGTAGCCTCTCAGATTCCATGTCTAGATCCCAAGGCCAAAATTATGATTCTTCTCGGAAGAGACCTTATTCAGGCACACAAGGTACTGGAGCAATGCAATGGACCACAACATGCTCCCTTTGCACAGAGGTTGGCCCTTGGGTGGGTGATAGTTGGAGATGTATGCATTAATGGAGCTCACAAGCCTTGATCAGTTGATGTTTTCAAAACTCATATTTTAGGAAATGGGCACCCCAGCTATATGAGTCCATGTCCAAACAGTATGCATGTGAAGGACTTTTTCAATCTTCATGATTAGCCACAGAAATCCTCTACGCTGAACCCTGAACAGAGAAGATTGCTGATACATGAGTGTCCGATAGGAGAATCAGTTTTCTGCTACTTAAAGAACGATGATGAACCAGCTCCCTCTATGGATGACCTTGCCTTCCTGAAGATTATGGAAAGAGAATTCCATCAGGATGAGTCAAATAGCTGGGTTGCCCCACTTCCGTTCCATAGCCCATGGCAACACCTTCCGAATAATAAGGTTCAAACCAACAACCAGCTCATGTTACTGACTCGCAAACTAAAAACACACCTCAAGGTAAGGGAACACTTTGTGGATTTTATGCACAAGATATTTGAGAATGAGCATGCAGAGTTGGCACCACAATTGCAGAATAATGAAGAGTGCTGGTATCTGCTGATGTTCAAGTTGTACCATCCAAAGAAGCCCGGCAAGATAAGAGTAGTATTCGACTCTAGTGCTCGACATCAAGTTGTATCATGAAATGGCGTCCTTCTTACTGGCCCTAATGTAAACAATAGCCTTTTGGGGTTTCTACTGTGGTCCAGGAAGGAACATGTGGCAGTGGTGGCTGATATTCAACAAATGTTCTATTCCTTTGTGGTTGCAAAAGAGCATCGGTCCTTTCTATGCTTCCTTTGGTGTGACAACAATGACATAGACAACAAGGTGCTGGAGTACCAGATGCGTGTGCATGTATTTGATAATAGCCCGTCTCTAGCAGTTGCCATATATGGACTCAGGAGGGCTGTCCACGCAGGTGAAAAAGACTATGGATCCGAAGCAAGGCACTTTGTGGAAAGGAATTTTTATGTGAATGATGATGGCCTTATCTCCCTCTCCACAGAAGAGGAAGCTATCAAGCTGCTTAAGGCCACTCAGAAAATGCTGTCTCTGTCTAATCTACATCTTCACAAGATTGCCTCCAATAAAGTGGAAGTTATGAAAGCATTTCCTCCAGAAGATCTTGCAAAGGAGTTAAGGAATCTAGATCTCAGCACTGGCCTCCCACCAGTTCAAAGAAATTTGGGGGTGAGCTGGGACATGTCTGAAGACATGTTCATCTTCCAGGTTGCAGACCAGGTGAGACCTTACACCAGACGTGGGGTTCTGTCAACGATCAACAGTTTGTTTGACCCACTTGGGTTTGCTGCACCTGTCGTAATTAAGGGCAGACTCCTGCTCAGAGAGCAAACCACAGAGTCTTTTAACTGGGATGCACCTCTGCCAGACGATAAATTTAAGGAATGGAAAGTTTGGAGAGACTCATTAAAAGAGCTTGAGCATGTCAAGATTCCCCGCACATATGCTACAATCTCTCTATGTCAAGCATAAAGAAAAGAGATGTGTGTCTTCTGTGATGCTATTGCAGCTATCACTTACAGCAGGGTTATCAATACAAGCAGTAATGTAGAAGTTGGCTTCATGTTTGGCAAGGCTAAACTAGCTCCCCGACCTGAGATCCCTGTTCCTAGACTTGAGCTGTGCACAGCTGTTCTGGCTGTGGAAATAGCTGAAACCACTGACAATGAGATTGACACCAAACTGGATGTGGTGACATTTTATTCTGACAGTTTAGGCTACATCTGTAATGAATCCAGGAAATTTTATGTGTATGTTAACAACAGAGTGCAGAGGATACAGAAATCTACACGTCCTGAGCAGTGGAAGCACGTACCTACCGATCAAAACCCTGCTGACCAAGCCACAAGATCAGTTTTGGCAGCTGACCTCTCCCATAGCATGTGGTTGACTGGCCCAAAATTCTTGTTCACAATGACACCGCCTGAAACTGATACTGGTCTCTTCGGCATGATAGATCCAGAAGTAGACATTGAAGTACGGCCCCAAGTTGCTTCTTGTGCTACACATACTTCAAGCAAGGAGTTGGACCCCAAATGCTTTGAAAGATTTTCAAGCTGGCGATCGCTGACTCGTGTGTCCTGTGATGAAGTGTGTCCTCTTATTCTACCTGGTCATAGTCACATCACATCTCTACTCATTCAACATTATCACAAACAAGTTGAACATCAGGGACGCTTCTTCACTGAGGCTGCATTAAGAGAGGCTGGTTTTTGGATCATAGGTGATAAGAGACCCATCAGTAGTGTGATCTTTCAATGTTTTCAATGTTGCAGATGGTGGGCAGTGCTGTTCACATGTATGAGCACTAGGGCCATACATATTGAAGTCATAGAGTTGATGGATAGCTCCAGCTTTATAAATGCTCTCCGCAGATTCTTCGCTGTTCGAAGCCCAGCAAAGCTGTTGTGATTAGACTGTGGCACCAACTTTGTTGGAGCATGAAAGGAGTTGAAGATGGAGTCAGTCTCAGAAGACAGAAAAGTACATGAGTATTTGAGTGACAATGGATGCTCTTGGGTGTTCAACCCTCCTCACTCATCTCACATGGGTGGAAGTTGGGAACGAATGATCGGAGTTTCAAGGCAGATCCTTGAATCTATGCTACAAGGACTTGGACATTCAAAGTTGTCCCATGAGGTTTTGACCACTTTCATGGCTGAAGTCACAGCTATAGTCAGTGTCGTCCCCTGGTACCTGAGCCTACAGATCCAGACGCTCCTTTCATTCTGTCTCCAGCAACTCTACTCACTCAAAAGACTTCTGTAGTTCCTCCTCCACCAGGAGAATTTGGTGAAAGAGGCCTCTTCATTCGTCAGTGGAGGCAAGTCCAAAGCTTGGCCAATACATTCTGGAATCGCTGGAGAAAGGAATATCCTGGGAGAGATGGGAAAGTAAGAAAAGTTGAAGTCAAGGCGCCTATATCGGATGTCATTTTACTGCCATCTCCTGGGTATGAATAGACAAATGCTATTATGCTTGATGGCATCTTACAGACAGCAGACGGGGAGTGTACTGTTTCCAGTGTAATTTAGTTTAGTGTAGTTTAATTTTTGAGCCACTAGGTGGTGCTATTCTATATGTTTTGACAGTAACCTCTGATCAGCAGCCATCTTGTTTTACTCAGTTGATGCTGATAGTCACATGGTTAAAGCAGCTATTTTCAATCTTTTCATCATCTTTGCAATCCTTTTAAGAAGCTTTGTCTGTAAGTATTAAAGTGTTTACAAGAACTTTATCATCTTCTTACTTAGTATTGGTGATGTTATTCAGGATAAATTTTATGTTTAGAGAGGTTATTTTCAGTACAGTGTTACATGCATTTCCATTATTATTGTATAGTATATGCAGTTATCCCTTAAGTGAACTATTACATATCTTTAATGCACATTCTTTATAAACTTATTTTTTCATTTTTTTTATTTGTATTTCAGTTTTACTCTGTTCCACTTATATTTGAAGAGGTGGTCTTAATAAATCCATGCTTCAATTCAATGTGTCTGTGGAAGGAGTTATCTATCTGCCTAGTCAAAGAAGGGGAACTCTTTTACGAGGGCAGAATAATGTGTGCATATTCAGGAGAGACACACTGGCACCAGTGTCCAAAAGCAGTGGGATACACACAACATTTAGGCACACTGAACATCCTTTAAATAAGACTGGTCCAGAGTAGACATTGTGTATGATAGTGTGTGCTTGGGCTGACATAGCTGGAGCAGAGTGGCAGACTGAAGCAAAATGATTGTGTTTACCACAGTTGCATGCCATGTTTGGCCATGGGCTGGGCAGTTCTGTGCTTTAGACAGATGAGATGAAGATCCACAGTTATCATAGGGCCGTGATGCTTGTGCTTGTGCTTGTGGGCATGGCCGAGACCGTTGCTGGCGTCTCAGTAACATAACTGCAGAGGAGTCTACTGCCGCCAATGTGTCATTCTGGCTGGGTTGTAATGTCGATGGTGGCATGGGGCAGGGGGCCGAGCAGTCCGCGATTGTTTGCTGTTTGGTCAGAGCAGACACACATGCAGCTGCAATCTCTATTCATAATGCAATTGTGATTGCCCAGGACAATGATAAATCATCCGGTTCTAACAGCAGACACTTTTGCATCAATGGTATGTTCATTTAACTGGTTGTGAAACATTTCATCCTGCAACGCACCGAACTTGCATGTGGTGCCAAGTTGGCTGTGTACTGTTGCACAGACTCACCGGGCAGCTGGTGTCTTTGGAGGAACAGAAAACATCGCAAGAGAGCGCTCTGTGGGGCTGAAAAGTGTGTGGTCAGTAGTTCCATGGCTGTCATAATCACTTGTGGTCCCGACTCACGCACTCCCAGCACACGCTTACCCTGGGCTCCCAAGCAATGCAGTAACCACGTTTTTTTTGTGGCTGTGCTCACTTTAGTCAGCCCCACTGCCAAGAAGTCTCAAAGAACTGTAACCAGTGAGTCCAGGGAATCGAAGGCTTGCCGGGTAGAGCAAGGAAAGGAGCAGGAGGTGGTGGTGCGATATCAGCCATTCTCATCGCCAAATGTTGCGTTTGATAAAGATCACACAGACACAGCGAGTAACATTAACTTATCATATCTTTTTACTTAACCTCTCTGTTCCAGACCCCATTAACCAAACCCATACATTGGTCAGGCATGACAGAATGCTTTCAGCACAATCAAACTCGATGCATCACTGAACACTAATCCAATGCATTAACAAACAACACTTGTGTGAGAAGACAGTTTTTGTGTACTGTCTGCATTGTAACTGACATTGCTGACAAATTATGTAACCAAAGAAATAAAATAAATATATGCCGGGGGTTGGGGTATTTGTGTATGGGGGGGGGGGTGCATAATCATTCTGCATTGTGACTATGTGAAAGGGCTGCCACATCATTTTTGTGTATTTTTTGTTCTGTAAATCAGTGGATTTACTGATTTTATTTGACAAATTAAAAAGAAGTAGTATCAATTTTATTGTTTCCCCATTCATTTCAATGTGAGTACTCCCATTACATCAAGAGTGTGACTTTTTATTCACAACAAAATACAACCAGATATCAATCCAGTTAACTTTTTATTTGTAGAGCTACAGAGTGTTGACAACCATACAAAGTCTCATGCCATTTAGATAAACACACAAAAAAAAATTATTTTAGCAAATGTCATTTAAGGGGTTAAATGGTCAAAGATTGACAAAATGATTTTAAAATACCCAACTTGTGGAGTATTCACTTAAACACAGTTATGTCTTAACTGAAGCTAGGGAAAAATGGTGTCAGTATATAGGATCTGTGCATTAAGACAGCACAATATACCTAATATACTTGCTGCTATCTTTGTTAATAAAAAAAATTATAAAAAAAAAACTGCTCTTAACTGAATTAACTTTGTAGCTTTAATTCATAACCTTGTTCTCATTTTATTACTATTTACCTGTCTCCAGTAAGCTAGAGAACTTTATGTAATAGTTACAATAGTATGCTAGTATTGTGTAAAATGCATACTTCGGGCAGCCACATATACAGTACTACAGTGCAACACAATTGTGATGCCACAGCAGATCACACTTAATTTACCCCCCCACCCCACGACTCTAATGTATGATATATGAAAAGAACAGCTAAATAAGAGCGTTAGAACAGAAATAATTAAACCAGACATGACAACCCAGGTTCATTTATTGGCAGTAATGACCATAAAGTCAGAATCATAATTCCTGTACTTTGCTTTCTGACTAGACAAAGTTTCACTTTACAAAAACACATTTTCACATGTTAATAACAGAATAAGCATATTGGATGAATTTGCAGTGCCAAAAATGTAAACACGTGATATTATGGCTTTAGGTGATGGTTTAACATTGTTATAGGACCAAACACACAATGTAAATGGAAAGAATTGTCTGTATAGCAATAACTAATAACTTCTAAAGTTTATAGTTCTTAAAGTTAAACTTCTAAGTTATACATTTCTAACATACATACATTACCAATTCTACCACAACCAAAGAATCATCTAAAAAAACAGCTCAGATCATCAGTTTGGGTTGCTTATACTGCTACCCTCACTGTCTGAGGCATCCATATGTGCAGTTTATAATATTGTTATTGTGGTTATGATAGATTGTTCATTATTTACAGAATTCAATTCACATTAATCATCATTAAGCATAAATAGGAAAGTCACTGACTGCCTAACATTAAGCCCACACAGTGGAAAATATATAGCATAACAGTGCACACTGACAATAACCATAGTTTATAAAAGTATCAGGTAATAGTAACAATAATTTTCATAATAATAAATACAATAGAAAACAAATGTATTAGAAATATTCACTTTCAAACAACATATTTAATTCCTAAAGCCATAAACAATTGCAGTATTAGCAGCAAAACCCTTGTGGTCCCAGGATACACGAACTTTCACACTAAAACTGTGTATGCATTATTATGAATATTTAATAATTATTTTATTTCTATACACAAGTAAAACCTCCAAAATTTTTGCTTTTTTATATAATTACATCTTTCTTCTTTTTTTTTTTTTTTCAAATGTGTTGTGATGTTATTTCTTTTGGTTTCAAAGCTGTCATGAATCATGACTGAAAATGTATTCAAATTTGTTTGTTTTTTCTGATTCTCTTTTTTAATCCATTTAAGAATCAGTGTCAGATTAAGTGAGTCTCTAGAGAACAATACAAATGATCAGGAATTCCATATGTGTTAGTTATTTAAAGGAATCCACTCAAAAAAGTAATTTGTTCTGGGTTTGCTGTTGGTTTGTCATTATGTGCATTCAGCAACGCCAACGCAAAAGAAATTCTGAGGCATCCAGTCCTTCTTCTCTCATAACATTCAATTCAGACTGCAAACAGCATTTCTTTTGCGCCACTGTAGATTCAGTAGCAGCAAAACAGGAAACACAGTCTGAATATTTAAAAATTGTGTTCAGCATCAGCAGAAAAAAATATGCCTACAAACCATTAACCAATAATTACAAAAGTGAAAAACAAATATGTATTCTAATGAAACATCTGAAGAACATATTTTGATACACAGAATTTCTAATAATACCTCATTTATACTGCATCATGAAGAGAATTCAGAATTTTTCAAATGCCCAGTTGGTGTTTTCAAGCCTATATTCGGATAAAATGAAGGAAAACAATATAAAAGTTTTTAAAAAGCATTATTTAGTGGAACTAGACCTTGTACAGTGACACCTAACACTAGTGGCCTTGAAAAGCATGGCAGAGGCTATTGAAAAGTTATGACAAGAAATACATTTGCCGGCAATAACGGCTTCCAGAAAACATCAGAGTTGTGATGTGTGCAACCCTTGCCTTGACACGCAGATAACAAAATTCCACAAAGATCCATCTTCACAAACATTATCTGCTGCCTTCTCTCCTGAATCAGAAAGCTCATGGCAATAGCAGATCTCTTGTTATGAAAAATGAAGCTCCTCTAGCTGTTCACTGTCCAGGCTCCACGGGAAGGCGGCTTTCATAGAGACTCAAGACATGATGCACAAATTCATATTGTTCCTCCGTTTGGATCATTCCACCCCTGTGGAAAAAAAACACCACATGATTACAGTAAAGGCTTGCAACAACAACAACAATTAAAATTAGAATTTTATGAAAATGTTGTTATAGTTTTTTGCTTGTTTATAGTTGTTTTAGCTGCTGAAAAAAAGGTGTTTTTATGGTAATTTTCTTCCAAACAGTGAATTTTAATCCTACAGATTAAAATGCATGACTGAGCTGCATGGCTTAAACCCTGTCTGTGAAACCAGGCCTACATTTCTCTGTTTAGTCTAGCTAGACCTAGCTATTAAACCTCCATCAGTTTGGAGGATTTTTTTGACTTATTCCATCAAGTCCCCAGGAGTAGACACATGCTTAATGCATGTTTTCAGCAGGAATTGGATGACTATATGTACCTTTCCCTCTCACAGGGAAGGGACAGCACCTCAGTAGCCCAGTACAGTACATCAACTATAATCTATGGCGATTTTGTCATGGAAGAGATGGAAACAGACCACATCTGAGACTATCCAGCTACTTTCCAATTCCATCTGTCTACTCCAGTCCTTCCCAGGGCAAAGCCTATGCCCACTACAGACCCAGGGCATACCCAAGAACCCACTCCTGTTACAAAGCCAGAGGCTGAGGGCATGTCCATCCTGGAGCTGAATCTTATAGAGCTGGATTCTCAGGAGTCTGTTCCTGCCCATGTTCCCATCCCCAAGGCCTTTTGGGCACTCTGCTTCCAAGCACTTTCTTGGACCTTCTTACTCTGGTGGTTCCATCCAACTTCCAAGCTCCTTTATCTCTGCAGGTTTGGCCCGGCTCCCTGGTTGCTTTGTCTTCACCGGTTCCACCCAGCTTTTTGGCTCCTGTTCTCCATTGTTTCTGCCCAGCTTCTTGACTTCTTCTCTTCTGGCTCCATCTAGCACACCTGCTCCACCTCGAGCTTTCAGGTTCTCAGCGCTCAGCGCTGGCTGAGCCCATGACTCTGCTCACCCTGTGAACACACCGGCTCATCGCTCCCTCTGTGGTCTCTACTGTGGTCCGTCATCCCTCAGGCTCCCTTGTTGCTTTGGCTTCAGCTTGGTCCATTGTCACTTTGATTTTACCAGACTTCCAGACCTCTGCCTGCTCCTTAGCCTTCCACTCTCTTTGGCTCCACTAGGCTCATCCTTCATCCTCACTCCCACTAGCTCGGCCGTGGTCTGCCGAGCCCCCAGTTGGGGGTGTTATGTCAGGTTGAAGGTGTAATGTCAGGTGTCATATTATATGTCAGTTGTTTCCTGTTACTAGATATTTTGAATGTGGGTAACCAAACACATAATAGACAAATACAAACACTAGTATGAAAACCAGAAAATGTTTGGTTGCTCACATACTTCAAAATATCTTCTTTTGTGTTCAGCAGAAGAGAGAAATTCATACAGGTTTGAAACAACTTTAGAGTGCGTAAACGATGAAAGAATTTTTGTTTTGTGGTGAACTATCCTAGTACTTCAAGTATTTCAATTCAAGAATTTATGTTGTATTCACATTCATAATTGTTTTCGTAATTGTATTTAAAAAAACTGAACCAGTTGTACCTGTCTGTCCGGAGTTGGCACACAATTCCCAGCACATCCACAACTCCCTCCAACTCCAACTGACGACAGCCGATTGTTGTGGCTATGAAACACCCTGTCCGACCAATTCCAGCACTACAAAAGTTCAAAGATAATTTAAATGGTTAATGATTGATTTTATGTTTGTATTCTAACTGAATTAAGACTGTTTTTGCTATATTACATGGACAATACTTTGCATATCATGCAATGGTAGAAAAGTGTTAACCGGTAGACAATTCGTAATGTTTTGCTGGTAATCTCCTGTACCTGCAATGTACAATAACCGGCCCACGGGATGTAAAGCCTCTCCTGTCCTCCTCAACATCATTCACCAACTGCAGCAGGGGTCCAGCGCTCTCTGGGGTCTTATGGTCTGGCCATGAGGTATACCAGTAGTGCTGCACTTTACGACTCTGGCCTCCTTGCTGGGGATGCAAAAACATTTGCTTCATTACAGTATCTGACAATTGAATTTCTCTTGGATTAACCGATTCCACTTGTATTAGTCCCTTTGTATAGTGTCTGCCAAAAGGAATAAATAAAAATGTATGCTAAAAGAAATCATTCATAAGACATAATCTTGCCACATAATTGCTACTTTTTAATAATTTTTCTAAAGAGTGTTTATCTTATAATGCAAATACCTTTAGTGTAAGGGAGCGGATTATATAGTGGTCACATTCCTTCACATTATTAACGAAGACCTCCACCCTTCCATAGATCCCCCTCTTCTCAGGCCAATACAGAACACATTTCTGAAAAAGTAAAACAAAGTTTTGCACATCCACAGTCGATTTAGCCATACTAAGAACATTATAGATATTTTTTATTGAAAATTACTTCATTTTTCTCCTTCAGTTTAGTAATCATGATGATGACAGGGCAGTCCTCTTGCCAGACCATTTGCCAGAAGTCATTCACCGTATTGATCATTGGACCCTGAGTGGCAATGAAGGCTCTCTCAGCTTTAAGATAGCCCTGGATAGAAGAAGTGCTGAACTTAAAACAGGTTTAATAGCATAACGGAGCTGAACTGTAAGTATAAAGAATCATCGGAGCCAAGTTAGACCAGATACTACATGTAGGTCAATTCTGAGATCAAACTAAACTCTCCTCTTACCATGTTTCACTTTACAATCACTGTTGGTAGTAGATTTAAGTTAAGTTTCTTCATGAATGACATTAAGTGGCACTTTGTCATGGGCTATTGAAGAATTTGTGAGTGTGTCACTGAAAACTGAACTTACTCTTATGTAGTTGGCATTAATGTAACTGCTGAGCAGGTCGTTTGAGTTCTTACTCTTCAGAATAACTCTGGAATGTGGATCTGAAATTAAATGTGAATTTTGTGAACATTTTTGTAGTATTCTATTCAATTCACCAGGTGCCCAGTAGGGCACAACACAAGGAAATTAAAAAAGCAAACAAACATTTTCAGCACAGTGTTACAAGTCACAACACAACAGAATCAAGCCAAAACAAAACAAATACAATGGCATCCTTCTGAACTAATCAGTGAAAGAAATTATGCAAGGTTCATACTGTTAAAAAGTGTATATAGGACATCCCTAGTATGAAGCACTTATGTAAACTTTAATGCACTCTCTTTTGTGGCTGAACAATTGTGAACAAGTGTGAACAACTGAACAATTTCAGTTATAGATTTAGTATCTGATACAATTAAGAGACAGAAAACCAAATGAGAAGCTGAAGTGCAGACTGATGTCATCAAAACTGTTGTAAAACCTTTTACTTGCTAGTTCATAAAATTTAAATATATGCACATTATTTAAGGTCTACACCACCACTATTAATCGGACTGAAATGTCATTCTGATTGATTTTGGTTGGACTGAACAATGGGTTTACTTTACTATTTAAAATATAAATATGAATGATCAAAAAAAAGTTTTTTCACTGTAGAATAAAATCTTACTTACATTGCGTTTAGGTATGGTAATATTTGAGAGCAGTGCTTATTACCGGGTACTGAATTACTACCAATACAGCAGAACGGCTATGTTTTTAAAATTTCAGTATCGAGTTGGTACCAAAATACCAGTACTTTTGAAAACACTATTAGCACTTTTATGGTGTTTATTGTCCTTAATGTTTAAAAGATCAATGTCTGTTTTCATTAGCATTTTTATGGAAAAGAGCAGCGTGATCATTCTTCAGAATTTCTCCTTTTGTGCTCCACAAAAGAAAGAATTCAAATGAGTTACGTTATGTCAGAAAACGAATTTTCAACGGGGGAAAAAAATCTGTCCTTTATACACAAGTTCTTTAACCACACTATCAAGCTATGCATTAAGCTGTTGCTGAATATACTCAACAATGCTGTCTTTCTATGACACTGACAGGACAGGACAGGACAGGACAGGACAGGACAGGACAGGACAGGACAGGAAAGGAAAGGAAAGGAAAGGAAAGGAAAGGAAAAAAAGGAAAAGGAAAGGAAAGGAAAGGAAAGGAAAGGAAAGGAAAGGAAAGGAAGTGACATGTGGCCAAGTACGGTATCCCATACTAGGAATTTGTGCTCTGCATTTCACCCATCCAAGTGCACACACACAGCAGTGAGTAGTGAACAAACAAACACGTACATACTGTAAACACACACCCAGAGCAGTGGGCAGCCATTTTTGCTGTACCACCTAGGGGTTTGGTGCCTTGCTCAAGGGTCTCTCCTCAGTCGTGGTATTGGAGGTGGAAGAGAGTGCTGGTCATTCACTCCCCCACCTACAATCCCTGCCCGTACCGAAACTCACACCCGCAACCTTCGGGTTACAAGTCCGACTCTCTAACCATTAGGCCAGGACTGCCTCCACTCAGCTCAGAGTAAAATGACATATAGTTAAAAACTATTCATTAGAAATTCTAATACTAACTTGGCAAAATGGTCTTGTATCTATTTTTTGATCCATGATTTGGGATATCCAGTTCTTTCTGATCCACAAAGTTCATTGGAATTTCCTGTGGATAAAAAAATTACATGCTCTGAAAACTAAATACAACAGAAATGTTCAAACTGTCATAACATAAGCACTGAAAGATGCCTAACTGAACCCCAACTGTCTGTAATTCCCATGATTAAGTAAAGCCAACCTGAACCACATTATTGCTGAACTTACTTATTAGTGTGGCACTGGCGTGTTACTTACAGCAAACTCTGCCTGCAGCAACTGTGTGTTCAGTGTGATGTCATGTAGCTGTTGGCGTGAGAGGACCCGACCAGCTGACTGCAGGTATTCCTGAGTTGCACGCTCACGTGGGGTCACAACCGCACTACTCAAAGGCTCCACCGAACCCAAAGCACTCATGTCCAGCACCAGCGAGACATTAGATCCACGTCTGCATGAGACACAGAGACATATCAAAAAAATCTGGAAAACATTAACAAAACACAGTCACGTAAGTGTGGTAGAACAAATCTACCTTTACTTTCACCTGCTGGCATAAGAAATAAAAAAATCATAGCCTAATGGTCTAAGACATAAGCATTGCCATTTCAGTTTGAAACAGTATCCCAGACAGCTAAACATTTGAACTATACCGAGCAAAGTTTTCTTGCTGCCTTGGATACACACTCAGTTGATAATGAACAGGAAAAATTAGAATTTATAAAAAAGATAATTTAGCAATTACAACTAAAAATCGTGAGTTTCACAAGGGAAAGGGAAGCTAATATGACAGTAGAGTATGGACTTCTGAAAAACAAAACAAGTTGGTATAACAAGGGTTTATGCAAATATTGAGCCTAATGCTGTGTTCCTTTTACATTTGGATGTCGGAGATGGGAATTACATCACATCCAACTTCACGACGTTACAATACACAAACTGAAAAACCAAGATGGGCATGTCTATTGAAAACATTAAAAAAAAAACTGTATTTTGCACAGACACTGATGAAGTGTTGTTCACATATAGAGGTTGGAGTTTGAGTTCCTGCCTCAATGGAAATCTGCTCCTATGTTTACATGTCCTGGAATGTGAACGGGGTCCAAAGCAAGGTATGCTGCACCAAAGTGATTTTTTATAACTATTAACTAATAGGTGGCACTGCTGATGTTTCAGTGTGGGTCACCAGTAGGTGACCAAAGTGTCAGTGTGGGGTGACAATTACTCACACAAAGTTTGGTGTCAACAAGCATTGCAGAGATACAGCCTCAGATTCAGTTTTTCCAACATGCCATCCAACTCACTGATTTATTAAATGATATAAGTTTGGTCTGGCAAAATAAAATCCATAACTTTTAAACTCATAAATTAGGACCAATAGTCTAAGTGGAGTTTGCAAAAGTAGGTTTTCAAACAAATTTAAATGGGGGACAACATGTTCTGCCAACAAATTTTACATTTCATTATAATTTTCACCACAAACTTCTAGGTTATTCCCATGGTGCCAATGACACATACTGGATTTCGTAATGATATGTTAATGAGTCTGTAAAATACAGTATTTTTAGGTAATATAGCCAAAGAACAAAATTGCTCCCTGCTGAAAAAAAAAACATTAGAAACCATCACAGAAATTCGAATGGTTTTTATTATAAATACTATTACAAACATTACAAACCATCAACTTTTACCATGAAAAAAATGGTTTCCTGTAGTGTGTTTTGGGACATATTCTATTAGGATTTAGTGGTGTTAACAAGCCACCAATAGAAGACGACAAATTACCAGTAGAGACCAACAGGGACAATCATTTTCCATTAAAAACAATATAATTCCCATGTTAATCAGTTAAAACAATTATAAATTCTGTGATGGTTTCTATTGTTTGTTTCAGCAGGGCTGCCATGAAAAAAAATTGGTATTGATCAACTCTGTATGACACACTAAATTAAACAAGTTGAAGTTATAAGAAAAAAAAAGAATATATTTCTTTTTTTCATATTTCCTATAGGTGGCACTGTCCTAAAACTGTGCAAGTACCCTCAGGTTATGTTTATCATGAAATTTACCAGGTTTTGTTTCAATACAGCTTAGCACTATGGAGATTTTGGAGTACTAATCATAAAATTCAATCCTTCAATATTTGAGAACAATTTGACTAATTTAGTTAATTTCATAAATTTTTGTCAGGATGGTCTAAAGATGAATTGGCTGAACAGAAACATTTTATGATGGAAAATTAAAGGGGTCATATGATCTGATTTCACTTTTTCCTTTCTCTATGGAGTGTTACAAGCTCAGTTAAGAGTCAACCACACACCCCTTAAACGTCTCGTTCTAACACACCCCCACATGTCTACATCATTATGTGGGAAGATTTGCATAACGCCGCCCAAATGTTCACGCAAAGAAAGAAGGCGTGACTATTATTATCTCTGTTGTCGCTGCTGCCATGTTGTGGAGTCGCTGTGTGTTTCGTTGTGAAAGCGAAACTACTTTGTTTGGCATTCAAAAAGAGGACACAACTAGAACTATCAGTGGTTAAGTTGTAATTCAACACTGTTCCAGAACAGTTCAACCCAAATATTCAGATGTGTGCTGCTCATTTTATGGAGGATGAGGACTGTTTCCTGAACCAGTAGCCTGCAATGCGTCTGTGGCACAATGGCTGTTTCTATAAAGTTGGGCAGTTCAAACTTTGCAAGGACAGTCTGGCGCTTCTGACTCACAGCCTGTAGGTACATTTTTTTATATTTAAATTATTTGCAAATGATGATTCAAACACGAGTTTTGAGCAGTAGAGTAGTCTTGTTGTTTGTTGTTTCACAGATCACAAATGTAAACATTGTTTTATGTTTACGCAGCGTGATATGCAATGCAACGTGTAAAAAGACAGTATAAGTCATTATAATCAGTAATTATGTCCCCACTGGATGCAACAAATGCCTCGTTTGTAATGGGTTTTATTTGTTTTGTCTCGTCTAGTGATGTCCGGATTGTGAACAAATCTTTCTGTTTAACCGGATCTTCTTAGTGAACCGGTCGAACCAGTTCACTAAATCTATCTGAATCGTTTAAAAGGTTTGCGTCTCCAGTACGCACTAATCCACAAATTACTTAAATTATTCAGTTTATAAACATGCCTTACACTCCCTCTGACACGAAATAAACCAATATCCTGAGTTATTCAGTTACTCCTACTAGTACATTGACTGAACCGATGATGGGATGTGCACGAGCAGAGCAGCTGGATTGAGTCTCATGCTGCTGGCCTGGGAGACGGCATCACAGTATGTTAAGGGGTGTAACATTTCCGTGACACGCTTGAGGCATTCGGCCTATCACAACGCACTGGATAGCTGGCCAATCAGAGTACACCTCGCTTTTCAGAACGATGAGCTTTGTAAAAATCGACGTGTTTCAGAAGGCGGGGCATAGAGGAGAAACAATAATGTACATTATATGGAAAATAATGTGTTTTTTTACCTTAAACCGCATAAACACATTGCATTACACCAAATACACAAAATAATGTTCTTTTTAGCAGCATCATATGATCCCTTTAAGACATAGAGCTGGGGTTCTCAACTCTGGCCCTCAAAATCCATTTTCGTAAGCATAACGTTTAATCTACAAAAAAACAGAGTGAGATTTGGTGATAACTAAGTAAATATTTTACTACTATAATACTGATTTCTTGCTAGAGTAACATCAAAAGTGGAAAAAAAAGTTGGTCAGAAGCATACATTTACACACAAACTGACCACCAAACACAAATTTAAAGACACCGTCTTTATTTTTTTAGCTCAACTGTTACAGAATTTAATTCATAGGATTGTGGGATACCAAAGGCAGCTAAAGATCTACGCTGCCTTTAAAAATCGATCAGATGTAGGCATCTCAGGAGACTGAAAGTGAATTCCTACTTTGGAAAGGATCTCCCAAAGGCAGCTTTTAGCATCCGGATGAAGCCTTAGTACAGGCAGGTGAGTTTGATCAAGGTCGGAGCTAAACTCTACAGGAAAATGCATCTCGAGGACCAGAGCTGAGAATCCCTGTCATAGAGTGTATTTGGCTTGGTTATATCATTAAAATCTAGTTGCTTAACAAGCTAAGATCTCTGAAGTCTCATATTCCATTCTGCACATTTGCATTTAGTTATGCAACACAAGAATCAATGATGTTTGGAAAAAAAAGAATCAATCCTCTCACAATGTCATCTTGAAAAAAGCAGATTCGTCTAAAACTCTCCTTTATAAAAGGAATTTACATAAAAATAACAGCATGTGAAATTGAAACAATATGAGAGTAAGTAAATAATGACATTATTCCTTTTTGAATTAACTCATCTTTAAAACGGGTACTATTCTGCTTTTTACACTTTCAACTTCCTTTAGTGTGTAACGTTGCTGTTTGAGCATGAAACAGAGCTGCGAAGTTACAAACCACAAAGTCCACTCCCAAGTGAGTTATTTTCTATGTATCAGTCAGCACTGTTTCTGAACTCCCTCAAACGCCTCAACTTATATAAAAAGGGCATAACAGGACCCCTATAAATCAAGTCTTTCATGCACAAAGGAAGTCTTACCGCTCCTGCAGGCCTGCAACCGACTTCATTCTAAAGGGTGAATGTGTGGAGGACACAGTGGGTTTGAGTTCAGCCACAGAGTGGCCGGGTGGGCACTGTGGCTCTGACGTTGTCACGCTGGAATGGGTCTGATGGATGCTGATATTACAGGACGGGGCGCTTGTGCTGCTGGTAGAATGGGTGGCACTGGGTTTGGACGTCTGGTTGGCCTGGACCATACTGTTCTTGAGGGTCAGAGGGGGCTGAGCACCATGAACAGGGATGGGTGCCAGCTGTACGTCCCGGCTGGGTGGGGATGGGTCTTTGAACTGATGATCCAAGAATTCCTTCTCCTTTATTCGGTAAAGCACCTGAGGAAAGGAAATGTTACTTTTTAATATTAATCTATTACTCGTGGCAAGTTTGAATCTCATAAAAACGTGTCCAGGTCACCCTAAATCTGAAAAAACAAAAAATATATTTTACATATTTTATAAGACTCATGAATTACGTTTGTCATTACTATAATAATGCTCCTATTTAATTCATATTGCAAACACCTACTGTATAACTCAAATAAAACTTAGGATAATGGGTCAGAAGAAGTTATGAGAATTCCTTTATTTTTTATTATTATTTATTTTTTTGGTGGGGTGGTCCCAGCTTAAAGAGCAATTCTAGACTTGTAGTGATGTAGCTTCATTTCAGTATTTTTTCTTTTTTTTTTTTATTCAGTATGAACATTTAATCCAAACACTCGCAGCAAGATACACTGCTAAATGTTTTTATTAAAATGCACTCAATATATTCATATGTAAATTCTGATATATTTATAAATATATAAATTAAGTAAATAAATTAATTATATTACTTAAATTATTACATTCACATATTATTTCAACTTGCACATTTTACAATATATATTTTTTTATTAATCCAGTCTTCACTGTTACATTGTCTTTCATAAAGCATACTAATATGCTGATTTGCTGCTCAAGAAACATTCATTTTTATTATCAATGTAGAGAATAGTAGTGCTGCTTAATATTGTTGGAATCCATGATACATTACCATTCTAGTAACTATAATTAAACTTAATTAAACTTTTATTCACTAAGGACACATTAAAATTATAAAAAGTGAGGATCAGTTTCAAATAAGTGTTGTCCTTTAACTTTTTATTTATCACCGAATCCTGAGAAAAATCCATCATGGTTCCCACAAAAATATCCCACATAAACATCAAAAACAATGTTTTCAACATTGATAATAATAAGAAACTTTATTAATTACTCAGCACCATTAATAACTGATAACAAATGGGCACAAAATCAGCATATTAGAATGATTTCTGAAGAATCATGTGACCCTGACGACTGGAGTAATGATGCTAAAAATTCAGCTTTGATGAGCTTCTTTCAAATACATTAAAAATTTGAATTATTCCAAACTTCATATACTTATTTTATATTATTACTTATAATTACATATAATTATGAGATTCATGTCAGTATGTTTATACAGTAGGTAAAGTTTCCTGTAATCCACGGTTGACTGTTAAGATCTCACAGGATATTTCATCACATTATCTGAACTACACAACACTTCCTCATCACTACTTGCCTCTAAATGTTTCTCTACTAACCTCAACAGCCTTATTGCTGTTACTAAAATTGCTGCTCTTAACCATATTCAACAGCTCAGCCGTCCATTTTATACTCATGTAAATCATTCATTATGTGTACAAGACATGGTTGCTCTATTAAGGAAAAACAAGAAATAAAGTAACACTTTATTTTAAAGACCAATTCTCAGTATTAACTATTTGCTTATTAGCATACTACATATTACTGGCATATTGGCTGTTTATTAGTGCTTATAAAGCACATATTAACAGTCTCTGAATACTTTTAGTCAGTTTCCAATGCTGTTCATAAATTAAACAAGCTATTATAATCTTCATGATTAAAAAACTAATACAATATTGCTTTGAGGGTCATAATTTCATCTACACAATTCAAAGTCATCTTCTTCTATAAGTAGATAGTCTACAAAGAAACCAGGCCATGGAAAAGCCAGGGTATCTAGTCGGAAAAGCCCTTTACATCTATTTTAACAATACAACTAGTTATAAATATATAACTAAAATATTTAAATATGAGCATGTTTTCTCGCCTGAAAATAAATGTGCTCACAACTGCATCCAGGAATTCCCAATTTTCCCACAAGAGGTCTCTGTCACATCACAATGAGATGTTGTATGGTTTCAGTGCATCTTTAGGCCTGACTTTAAACAGACAAACACTTTCTTCATTATTGGCCCTTAATGTGGTTTTGAATTGTGTAATTACACTTGCAAAACCATCTGGCAGCCCTACAAGGACAAAAAACAGTTTTCACAATTCACACTCTCATAGCGATTCATGACTGACACCTAAACACTTCGAAATACAGTTCACCCCAAAATGAAAATTCTTCATTAATTACTCACCCTTATGTCGTTCCATACCTGTAAGACCTTCGTTCATCATCAGAACACAGATTAACGCAAATTAAAACACCTTCTTGGAAATAATGAGATTCAATTTTATTTTCTGTTCTATTTTATATTTCTATTCAGTTTTATATATCAAACAGTACTCTGCTGGGTAGGAAAAAACATAATGAGTAAATATTTTATGGCTGACATTTCAGGCATATTTTTCATTTTATATTATTATTTTTTTTATATATATAATATAGTTGCCTTTAGTTGTTTAGGAATGTCCCTTGCAAGAGGATCATTGTATTAGGTTGTCCAAGGTATTAAAGGGTTAGTTCACCCCAAAATGAAAATTCTGTCATTAATTACTCACCCTCAAATCGTTCTGAACCCATAAGACCTTTGTTCATCTTCGAAACACAAATTAAGATATTTTTGATGAAATCGGAGAGCTCTCTGACCCTCCAAAGACAGCAATGCAACTGAAATGTTCCCAGGTCCAGAAACATATTAAATACATGTGACATCAGTGGCTAAACTTCAGTTTTGCAACGCTACGAGAATTTATTTTTTTTTTTTTTTTTGCACAAATAAAACAAAAATAATATAATTTACTCAACCATTCTTCTCCCCCGAGTTACGTCTTCCGCCATTTCGGAGAGTACCCAAGAACGTATTGGACGTAATCAGCATTGTTTACGTTCGAGGAGAAAGATCGCGCATGAACATAATTTGCGTAATAAGTGTTGTTTACGCTTAGGGAAAGCGTGCGTATGCATTTAATACTCTCTAAAATGGAGGAAGACGTAACTCGGGGGAGAAGAATGGTTGAGTATATTATGTTATTTTTGTTTTCTTTGTGCAAAAAAAAAAGTATGACTGATGTCACATGGACTGTTTTACCAATGTATTAACTACGTTTCTGGAACTGGGAACATTTCAGTTGCGCTGCTGTCTATGGAGGGAGAGGTAGCTCTCGGATTTCATCAAAAATATCTTAATCTGTGTTCTGAAGATGAACGAAGGTCTTACGGGTTTGGAACGACATAAGGGTGAGTAATAAATGACAGAATATTCATTTTGGGGTGAACTAAACTTTTAACAATTTTGAAAACCAGTCCTGTCCCTATATTTACAGAATCACAATGCTATTAATTCTTCAACGGTCCCTGTCATTGTGAGCGGCTCACAGCTTAACATGCTAATTATTCCTTAATCTCTTCAGTCCATCAGCGCCAGAGAGTGTGGGTGCTCTGAGGACGCTCAATGATGTCATTACCGGACTTAAGACAGACTTAAACATTAAGAGCAAACGTCGACCAATCAGAGGACAGAGTGAGGTGCGATCAAGATGGCAGCACTGATCCCTTTAAAGTGCTGAACCACTAAAGGAAACCATGTGACTTCCTCTGCCACAATACATCCGTTTTGCAATGACTCTTTCTGTATCATATCCTGTGTCTCTGGTCTTTCTCACAATTACTCACAGTATAATACAAACGAAGTGTCTTCAGTGTGTACAGTCTTTAATGATCTGAGTTTTAATCTTAAAAACCATTGGCATTTACTTCACAAGGGTTTCTGCTGAGACAAGCATTAAACAGGAAGTATATGAACTTGTACAAGTGAACGAGTATTCAATATTTCTAACCCGTAGGTCAGCCAAATCACAAATAATATCTTTTTAATATCACAGACAGCACTGAGATGAAATGGAGAGTAAATTGTGAACCAAATACTGAAGTGACTTGGGTTTGAATAATGACACTATTGTTCATTTAGAGTTGATTTACAACAGAATTTAAATTTGTCTCATATTTGAAGAAGTTTGAACTTTTATTTTATTTTTTTATTAGTGTGAAGCAACTTTGTTGTATGAAGTGGTATATATAAAGATGACTTGACTTTGCCAAAGTTTCTTACTTCTCATATGTTTTTTTCCTGATAAAAACCCCGGTATTCCCACATCAGAACTCAGGCATCTCAATACGGACACAAATAATTCTCCTTAGAATCTGTCAAGAGTTGTCATTTTGAAGTGTTAACAACTATCTACTCATTTGAATCTATTGGTATTTCTATGAAGGAATTTTAGGATAAACTTCTGAAGCAAATTTGATAAATCAATTAAACATAAGCGAGAACTCCATTTCATTGATGCAAACTCAACATCATGCACATATACTCTTTTAGAGGGTTGTATCTTCCCACATACTGTAGCATCACATATTATGAAAATCAAGCATATGGTAGAAGACTTTGAGAGATACATACCATTAAACAGGTGAAGACGATGATGAATATTGTGAGGCAGATAACCAGCACATAGAAGCCGTCTTTACCCCAAATGCTGTTCTTCTCATGGTGGTCTTTGAAAACAGTCTTCTGTTTAAAGCCAAACAGAAAAGACTTTTAGCAGTCTTAAAATCCAACAGTGTCAAGCAGATCTACAGTGCTACATCAGGCGTGAGCTTTGAGAGCATTAATATAAATTTAGACTGTGCTTGGGTAAAAGTGATACTAGGATCAACAAGTGCGATCTTAAGGAAGACATTGACATTGGGTTAGACAGAAGCTGACTCCACCCCTAAATCTGCCCACACACACACACACACAAACACACACGTCCTGCTGCACAAATGCACCTGTACTTGGGTAGTTGACAGCAGGGTCCTGTGAGGTAACGTGCTATATTCAGTTTAAAAATTTTTTAAACATTATCATTAATTATATCACATTAATGGAAAGACTACATAAATATTGTACTTTGTCATACTGCAAAAAAGCTTAAATTTTTTTTTACAAATGGTGGAAAAACACTACAATAATTGTATAATTAATAATGTACATTGCATTATATTATATTATATTATATTATATTATATTATATTATAAACATCAAAACATCATTAGCACCAAATATGCTATATAATGGATTATGATGTGCTAAAATGCATTATACCCTTTATATTATAAAAAACTGCTTCTCCAACTGAGAAGTAAAAAATGTGTCAGTGTTATTTTAGTATTTTAGTTGATATACTATTGTAGTTTTCATTATTATTTTTAGAATATTTTCTACTTCGGTTTCTTTTCGGTTTCAGTTACTTTTTTAACTTTTAAAATTATTTTTAAATGTCTATATAGTTTTTATTAATTTTTATTTATTAGTTTTAGTTTATAATTGTAGGTACTTTAGTACGTCAAGTTGAACTACACAAAATGCGAAATGCTGTCTTAGAAACTAGGTAAAATAAGTAAATATTTTATTTTTATTTCAGTTTGAATTTTTAAATGAGAAACTATAAATGTTTAACCCCTATTTAACCCCTTAAAAGTCATTATATTTATATAACCTTCTTTCATTTTTTTCATTTTCTTTCTTTTTTTAAAATCTTCAAATAACTAATTAGGTTAAAGGAGTTCAGATAATAAAAAAAAAATGTTATGAAGAAGAAACACATTTTGGTGGTCAGATTTTTTAAAAATGTATTTCAAAAACTTTTTGAAACATTAGAATAGTGTCAGAATGAGTCTCCAAAGTCTCAGACAACACAGCTCAAAAACAGCCAGAGGAGGCTGAAAAGCTGGACATATAGCACAAATGGTGCAAGCTTATGATGGCTCTCATTACGGCCCACTGATGCAAATCAGACAGGTTTGCCACAAAAGGTCAACATGTAGGAGGCAGGACTGTTACTCTGCTACCAATTTTATTTACCTAATACTATGCGATGCAACAACTGTGTGTTACGCAGTTTTACAGCTGACTGTAACTTCATCCTAGAACTGTTGTGACACAAACCTCAGTGGCTGCTTCAGTGGTGGCAAGCGGCCCAGAGCTGTGGTGAAGGGTGTTGATGTTGAGCAATCGGATCATTTCCTCATGAGCCACAGGTTCTGATGCTCCAACAGACGACACGTACAGCTCGATGTCATCATTCTCCTCCTAAAACCATGAACTGAAGTCAACTGAACAGTTTTTATTTAAATGTTTTATCTATCTATCTATCTATCATTCTGTCAATTTATCTATCTATCTATCTATCTATCTATCTATCTATCTATCATCCATCTATCTATCTATCTATCTATCATCCATCTCTCTATCTATCTATCTATCTATCTATCTATCTATCTATCTATCTATCTATCTATCTATCTGTCAATTTATCTATCTATCTATCTATCTATCTATCTATCTATCTATCGTCCGTCTGTCTCTGTCTTTCATCCATCCATCTATCCATCCATCTACCATCATCCATTCATCCATCATCATCATCATCATCATCCATCCATCCATCCATCTTTCTATCTAGTCAGTAAAAAAAGACAGACAATAAAAAACCTGGCAACATCCCTAGCATCATGAGGATGGATTTAGTACATAAAAACACAACACACCTAGCATCATGAGGATGGATTTTGTAGAGACAAACACCACTCACTTGTTTATTTCTTAAGTAAAAAGAACAAGAATAGTATTAATTGCTTTGCTGGAAAGTTCCTTAAAATCCAAAAAAAAAACACAGGACTAAATATGGGTCAATATGCGACTGGGGATTGTGCCCTCTGGTGGTGTGAGCAGAAGCTACAACATCAGATTTTAGAGGAACACTGACATCAAAGATCAGAAGAAACCTTTTGAAACAAATCTTTCTTTGACTGTGTCTCCCAAACCACAAAGGGAACTGAGAGAAGCAAAAAAAAAAAAAAAAAAAAAACAGGGACAACCCTGTGTGATGCAATGAAAGATTAAACGTATGCAAGACTTTAATCTCAGCTATCTATCTCATTTGGTGCATTTCTCAAATCAGAAATGAAATTCTCTAAACTACATGTACAACCTCCACTATCATCTAGTCATTTATACACATCATAAAAATCCATTTCTCATTCTTTCTGAACAAGTTGCGATATCTTTCTGTACATTCATGCAATTGATCATGCCACATTTATCTGCATCTATCCTACATTATCAGTTTGCTCATGTCATGTCCTCATCTATGTATCTATATAGTCTATCTATCAATAGTCTTACCCCTCAAAACTATCTAGTCGTCCGTTCATCTCTAAGTCACTGAATGCAAAAAGGGTCATCCAGTTGTCATAAACTGCCAAGCACATTTTTTTTCATCATCATTATTATCAGACTTTTTGTAAATTTGGCATCCATTGTGCAAGTGAATCTTGACTAATGAAGAGAATGTAGATAAGCAATGATAAAAGCATTTCTCTGAAATGCTCAGTCACTCAAACAAACAATCCAGAAAGCATTCACTGTATAGACAACATCCCTAGCATCATGAGTGGACTTATCTTTTTATTTTAAAACTTTGTGCACCACTTTTTCCTTCTCTATATCAAAAGACATTGAAAGGTTTTTTTTGCTTTTTGTTTTTTTTTTTGGTCATCCACTAAAAAAAAAAAAAAAAACCTTAAAATCTTTTCAAAATCCCACATACAAATCTAAATACAGCTTTTGAAATGGATATATGGCACACATAAGCATATGTTAATGTTCAATACTGCTTGTCATCCAAAATGTTGCCATAGTTTTACATCAATACATCCCTTCAGAGTACCTGGGGATTGACAACCTGACTGGTGGACTGTCTTAGCATACACAGTACACAAGGACTTGTCATTTAGAGGAACACTGACATGTTCAAAGACAGAAGATATTTATTTTTGAAAGAAATGAACTTTCTTTTTGAGTAAGAGACTCCCAAAGGTACCAAGGGTGTTTGAGCTATTTGTACAGTTGTTTTGAGAAAAAAACTTACTGTTGTTGCAAATGTCAAGGATGATTCGAGAAATGTACCAAAACGACTGACAAAACTTTAAAGGCCTCATATCATAAGGAATCACATTTTCCTTGATCTTTTGAGATCAACAAATGATTTTCAACATTTGCATAAAAAATTGCAACAAATGATAGGCTGCTTGTGACATGGACATGAAAAAAATTGATTAATTCAAAGTTAATATATTATAAATTATTAAAAAATAACAGAAACATTAAAATATGATTAATGATAAACAGTTATATAAGATTCTAAATATATAAAAATCATGCATAATTGCACAAAATTTTTTTATAAAACATAAGTTTCTCGTGTGGTTTTCGTTGTTATTTCTCTATGCTGGATGATCTTCTTTGTTTTCACTCTGATTAAAAGTACTGCATTTTGATCCATTCCCCTCATTTTTCCTGATCTCATGTGACAGAAGACAAGACCAAACTAATGGATCCCGCAGCTGTCCAGGTCCTCCTCCTGAAACAGAAGGGATGCTTCCTTGGGGACCACATAAGGTATTTTTTAGATATAGCCTACCTGACCCACTACCCAGATGTCTGTTTTATGTCGGGCTTATCACCTCGAGCTAGGCTAAAGTGTTTGGGGATGGACACTTCAGGGGACTCCAGTACTCTGGGTCTTCCTTCACTGGGGAGGAGGGAAGGTGGGGGGTGGTGCAATTTCCCAAAATCTGACCCAGGTCTGGTAGTCCCAAGTCTCATTGGAATTTTCATGATTCATGTGGACAACACTGAGCCAGTTCCTGGTCTGTCATCCCTCAGGCTCCTCCAAACTCGTTCTTCCGTCTGGCTTCACCTTGGTCAATCATCATTCTGCTTTCATCATGGACTTCCAACCCTCTGGCTATGCCTCATCTCTTCACCCACTTTGCTCCTCCTTCTCTCCAGCTCCTCCTTAACCCTCACTTCCACCATTGCCACCCCTGTCTGCTGAGCACTCGGCTCCACCTGGGCCCTCCAGACCAGCGATTTCGCCCTGGTTCTCCAATTCTCCTGGCTACTCCTCAGTCAGGTTTCTCTTGGCCTTACTACCATAGACTCCTATACTCCCTGGCTCCACCCTCCATTGTGCTCTTCATCACCAACTCGCCTGTGGCCTCTTCCACCACCAGCTCCTCTGTGGCTTCTGGCACTGCCAGCTTCAGTTTCTGTTTTGTTTCCAAGACTTTTAGTTTGTATTTACTTCCTTGTTCCTGTGTTTAGTCTTTCCTTTATTTGTTCCCATTTGGTTATCTATTGGTAAATAACACATCCCATGTTCCTTGTATAGTTCATCCCTGTTTCTAGTTTATCTGTCATATTTTCCGCGCTCACCCAAGCGAACTTGCGGACGCATCGAGTATAAATCAGACTTGACACAGAGAAAGGGACCGATGGCTGGCCAGCCGGGGTCCGTTTTTGGGAGAAAAATTAGCAGATTATTATTATTATTATTATTTTATTTTATTTAAATGTATGTGTGTGTACTTCTAACATGTTTGGTTGGTAAAATAAATGTTGTAAATTCAAATCAGAAAGTCTTCCGTGTCTGGAATGGATGTATTCTTAAGTCTATAAGGTAACAATAATATAATAAGATAACCTTGTTTGAAATGGTTTTGGCTAAAAGAAAAGTTTGGTTTCGTCTATACTTCTAGGTACTTGTACTATATTGACTGGGTTAAATAGAATTGCATTACTAAAAAGAGACTAAAATACCATTTTCATTGACTAAAACTAGATTAAAATGTCATCAGTTTTCGTCGACTAAAACTAGACTAAAATGTCATCAGTTTTCGTCGACTAAAACTAGACTAGACTAAAAAGAGTATGAACGTGACTAAAACTAATAAAAACTAAAATGACAGCTTCAAACAGAGACTAGACTAAGACTAAGAATTAAAACAGGCCGCCAAAAACAACACTACCTACAAATAAAGCTTATCCATCGGTTTGACTGAATGAGCTATCAATTTTCCTTCATGTTTTGTTTTCTGACATCCTGAGAATAATGTAACACTTAGTGGTTTATTCTCCCGATGATTTAATTTACAATATATCTTATTAATAATTCACTTGAATGCACAAAGAATCTCTCATTTTTGGAGATCATGTGACCCTTTGACAGTGGCGCACGCGCGGTCCTGCGCTCTGCTCAATTTGTCAAATATATTACAATCCTGATAGTAAATTTCGAACCCCTTTTTTATATACTCCATCATGAGTACTTCAACGGTCAAGTACAATTGGAAAAGAATGATTGAGCAATCGCCAATAAAGAAAAAATTCAAAGATTCCACCATCACTAAAGAAGGGCTCAACGGCGCCATTGCTAACGGTATTAAGCTAGCACTTAAAGAGCAGCAAAGTACTTTGGATTTGGTTGTGGCCTTGACAGTAAAAGATGCGATAGACTCTGTACTGGACCTGGTATTGCATGACCTACATATGGTCATACTGTACTAGTGACCAACAATTCTGTAAAAGAGCTAAAAGCAGAAGTTGAAAAGCTAGCCATCGCAGCGAAACAGACACGTGACCGGGTCGATTCCGTTCAAGCAGCTGCACATGAGGATAGGAGAATAGTCGCAAATCTGAGAAAACAGGTAGAACAACTTACAGATAAAGTGACAAACATGGAGGATAGGAGCAGGAGAAATAACGTGCAACTGGTGGGGTTGCCAAAGGGGGTGGAGGGCTCCAATCCAGCTGGCTTTCTCAGAGCTAATCTTTCCAAGTTGATTCCTGCACTGAAAGGAAGCGATATTGAGATCGAGCGGGCTCATCGCGTGTATGACCGAAGAAAAAGTAACTCAGAGCGGCCACGTACTCTTATCTTTCGTGTGCTGAGATGGCAAGACAGATCGGCGATCCTGAAGGGTGCACGGCAGGCATACCTGGAGAAATATACGCAGGATAATGTCACGCTGCTGTTTTTTCCTGACTTCAGTCCAGCCACGTCTGCTAGGAGAAGGAGCCTCAAACCAGTCCTTTGGAGGGTGACAGCACTGGGTCTGCAGCCATTTCTCATTTATCCGGCGATAATTCAACTACGGCACAACGGTGAGCAGATGATCTTCGACTCTTCTCAGAAAGCGGAGGATTTTATCAGCTCACTGCCACAGAAGCATCTTAACTGCCCAGGAGAGGAGTATAACAATGTGGACATGGACACTTAAGTTGCTGCTGTGATCTTCTATCCTGCAATTTTGTCTAGTGACTGATAAGTTTTGAAATCTTTTTTTCTTTTTGGATCTAATAGAGAGAAGGTCTGATTACTAGCTCTTGACACTGGGCTTGGACAGGTTTTGTGCTGGTGTGGATCGGTCACGTATCTAAATATTTTTCATTTTTTTTTTTTCTCTTAGGCAGACCTATATTCTCGGTAATGTGCGGTCTGCTTTGGTTCGGGTTCAAAGTTGTTTGTCGTTCCTTTTTTGTGCTACTTTTATTTTATACAGCAGACATTAATATCTTTATTTATTTCATTTGAATTTTGAAAAGTTTGCGCACTCGGATGGTTTGGTATATAGAGTTATATAAAGTACCTTGTTTATGCTTTAACACTTTTAAATGTCATTTTAATGTTCGATGGCTGAAGGGTGAGTAGAGTATCTCATTGTACACAGCTAAAAAATAAAAGGTAGAACGAACCTTTCAATGATTATTTACATCTTAATGAAAGTTAAAACCATAATTTGCGCAAACCATCATGGGGTGTAGGATTAAGGTGGATATTCAAGGGCTATAATGACACAGGTGCAAGCAATGAGGACCTAATGAGGAAAAGCAGGGACACAAGGCATCTACAAAGTAAAAGTCAACATAACAAGAGTAGGACATACATGACATAAACAGGGTTGATGTTGATTTCATGTTGACTTTAATTACCACCCACACTGAAGTAGCTCTCAAACCTGCATTCATTTTGACAGGCAAATTGCAGTGACCTTTTGTGTACTGAGCACATCCTGTATTAAGCTTCACCGGCATTAAAGCAAATAAATATATAAATGTGTGACTCTCACAGGCAGTGCTGTGCGCTGAAGTGGTGATATATGTGAGCCGTGATTGATTTTTTTGGACACCTCGTGGGAGTGGGGAAGCTTCCAGAGGTCTCGCATCAGGTGCATTAGTGTAATTGGCTTTGAGGGTAAGAGAGTTCATCTCTCTCCACCATAAAACACATTCCCATCACTGTGATACTCACAAATACACATCATTCAATCTGGTATGTATAGACAGCTGTCAAATGTTCGGTGCCAGGCACAATGTCAAAGCTAAGGCAAGTATATCTACTGTTAATAATATGCTTAAAGTACCATACAAAACACCTCAAATCAAGCAAATTACTGGGTAAAGATGCATTGTTATTTAGGCTAATTCATCCTATCTGTTTTCTTAACATATTTTTTGACCTCATAATGTTTAATCAAGACTTCTCTCTAGTGACGTATACAGGACGCCTACATCTCAAGATCCAATCAACAACCAATGCATCAAAACCAATTCTCAATCATTTCAATAATCCATCACACTCTGACTTATGTCACAATACAGAAGAAAACATCTGCCACTGCTTTGTTTCATTGTGACTTTAAGTCATCAGACTTATGACAATAAAACAGGTGCAAAAATCCAAAAGACTTACATTGAAAGAGGGACCAGAGCCATATCTAGAGACCAGCAAATCACAGAGACTCAAGGGTGGACTCATTTCATGCCAAGACAGCTATAATCAAACTAAAAACCCAGGGATGCATTGCAACTATGGATGCAAGTTGTGCCATTAGCAACACAGTCGAACAATTTAGTATTTTTCCGAAATCAACATTCGTAAACAGCATTGCAAAGTCGACTTGTGGTAAAAGAGTAAGTAACATTATTAGTCTTCGTGACATGCAGGTGTAAGTTCGAAACTAAGAATGAATAACAATCAATTACTTATAATGTTGAATGGCTGTAATTACTCATTTTATGGCCAGAAATAATAAAAAAATCACTCATAGTAGGCTACTTGGTAAAGATGTTTTATTAAACAAATATTTAAAATATCAAATTAAAAAAAAAAAAAAAATGTATGGATATGCATGCATATGCGTCATCTCAATCAATCCGTTTTCTTTATTAATTAATTCAACACCCCAGGCTTCTACATTTTTCTACTACAATCTCAAAGCAACCAAAAAATCACAAGCTGTGTAGGCGCTCACCATTGTGACCGTATGGTGGGCAGATACAGGTTGGTTCTCCACATGGTCAATGTTTTGCAGGAAGCTGACATCTGGTTGCCTCTGTGGAGTTCTCTGGAAATGGGATTCTAGAAACACTGCGGGCATCAGCTTTGCCACCCGTCCACGGGACTGGGCCTGAAGCAATTCCTCTTTAAATCCTAAAACCTTTTCCTGACTGAGAACACCCATGTGCTGGTATACAGGGCCAGTCAATCCATCAGCCTTGCGCCGATGCGGTCTCTGATAAACTTCATCGTCTACAGAGATGCCCCCTGAAATATAGACAAACAGAGTTTCACATCATAGCTGTTACTTTATAATATCTGGAATAGTCTATTGACCAATTACAGTGCAGGATCACAACAGCCCATTTTATATTGTTTTTGCATATTGCTTACAAAGTTGGCTTATTTAAAATTGGCTTCAGTTGGCTTATTTTGTAAATATGTATATAAAAAAAATCTGAGTAACAACTTCAATTTGCTTGCTACTTGCTAAAGAATATCCACCAATTCTGAAGAACTCCAAACCATCTGAGTGTAAGAATGTAAAACACCTAGTGACAATACATAAAGGAAACAGATATTGATGTCCAACACAAACATGAAACTTGGACACTTGGAGCCAACAAAATGAGAAACCTGAGAAACCAAAAGAAATAAATGACCTTCACTCTTAAAACAAAGGTTCTTTATTGGCATCTATGGTTCCATGAACCATCCATGGAAACCTTCTTTTGGACAAAAGGTTCTTTTAAAAAAGTTTTTTAGATTACTAAAATGTTCTTCATAGTAAGAAAACATATTTTAAGAACTGTTCACTGAAAGCTTCTTTAAGGGGAAAAAAAAGAGAGAAAAAAAACGTATTTTTTAAGAGTTCTGATGGACCCAAAGATGACTATAAATGTGGCTTGCAGCTCATGGGAGAGCCTACTTAACTCCAAAATGTAAAGTCTGTCATGATTTACCCATCATCATGCCCTTCCAAACCAACTTGCCCTTTTTTAAAATGATTTTTCAAATTTATAAATAAAACATTGATTGATTGAGTGTGCTATACAGATTTTCACTTCAAAAATTCACGTTTCATTCATTGTGTTACTTGCTGTTTCTTTGTAATTGTTTGCAAAATGTAGGCTACTGGCAAATTCTGAGTGAAAATTGTTTCTACAACAATGTTTTATTGCACTCAAGTCGGTCTAAATAAATAATTACTGCAAATGATTAAATATGTTAAGTGCTGGATAAGTGAAGTAAGATATATTCAAGCCTGTTATAAGAAGCATAACCATAATTATGGAGTGTAACCACATGCAATGTCAATTACAGTAATGCTGTATGAGGAGCATACACAGGCACAAGACAACCTAATAATGAACATAAACTGTAAAAATGGATGTGCATAAATATTTCTACTGTACCTGATCTAAGCTTCAGAAATGATTGTGCTTGGGAGCATTGTTATTCTTTTTAGCACTGACTGACAAGAAACATTTCCCTGTCGAATAAAGGTCCGTATAACGTTATTTCACTTTGTTCTATGACCTGCACTGTTTATAGTTTTCATTTACCTCTTCAAATGATCCCATTGCCCATGTTATTAAACGCACACCGTGTAATTTGTCAAATAAACGCCCAGTACACTCATTACAATAGCAAATAAGGAAATTATTATAGCAGGAATTTATACAAACAGACGATCTCGAAATTGTTTTTATCCTCACCTGTGACGTGCAGTCCCATTAATGAAGAAATAACGACTACTGCCGTGTTCACGAACATGATTCTTCTTCTCGTACTACAAATACATTATGGCTTCATGAAAATCAGTCGAGGTTGCAGTGTCTCTATGGTTAAGACACTGAAACGATGGCTGTTTAATACAATAATTCTGCATCTGCTGAGGATCACACACCCCGATGTGTCTCTCTAGCGCTGAGAGGATTCATTTGAGGAATCGATTCGTTTGGTTGATTCATTTCAAAGAACCAATTCAAACGCCGAGACATACGTTACGTCCGGATCGATACCAGAACATAAATAAAGCATCATTTTAAAACTATTGTGTATTTTTGTAACATACTATGAGAATCAAACACATTCAGAGCTCGCGGTACGAGGCATTGGGCTTTCACTGAATTAATCCCAATGTTCATCCTAGCTTTGTTCTATATTTAGTTCTGTAGGTTGTGTCTCTGTAAATACTAGTTGTTTAGCATTCAAACATCCACCCACCTCACAAACAAACTTCTTTATTTAGTCTAGTGTTTCATACTGGACGCTCTGCGATTCTGTTCGAATGAATCTTAAAAGAACCGGTTCGAAGAAACGATTTGTTCACGAATCACTAGTTCTCAGAAGAGAAAATGAGTAGGAGGAGAAAAACATAAGCTGAAAAATTAATACGCTTTACTTGCCAACATGATTACACATACAGTGCTTTTAAAGGTAGCTATAAATAAAAAAATCCCTCAATAAATGAATAGATCTGCACATCTTAAATAATTTATTATCAGGCTATTAGGAGTAGCTTATACTGGTTAATCAAAAATCCCATACTTTTAATTTCAGCCACAATTAACAGTTGTCCAGGCTGTCTAAATTTAACAAGCAACAAGAAGACTAGGCGACTTTTAGGCTAGGTTTTGTCAAGCCAATGTTTAGTGTCTTGACAAGCTGATGATAGGCCTATTGATTGTTGATGTGTTGTCTCACATCTCTGCTCAATAATGCTGCGATAATCATTCGAGTGACATTATTATAAAACTTAATACTATATTGACATATATAGAATTACATAGTATATACACAGTAGCAGTATATTTCATTTCCATAAAGTTATGTCAATATTCTCATTCTCACAAAGGATGAGTTCATTCATTGTGGAATTGTGTTAGCCCAGTTTAGTCAAAAGACTTGATTCTATCAGATGTCTAATCCCAAGGCACCAAAAAACTTAACAGGCGTGTAGATATTAAAGCAGTCTTTCTAGAAACGTGGCCCTTTTATTGTCAGCATCACTCGGTTCTTTGTGCAAAACCTTTTATAGATCAGATTTGATCAAGAAAAGACTAAACAGGAAAAGTCACATGGGCTCTTCATTCAGAATTAACTCTAGCCTGCTCTATAAAACGTGTTGGGCTTATGAACCAGAGAAATAAAGAATAAAATTATAATAAATAAATACAATAAAATAAAATAAAAAATCAGGACATTGACTGCAATATCATGTTTTTGCTGAGCGACATGAATGAGTAATTTCTAATATTTTCATAGCAGTGTTATTTGATATACTATTTATAACTTTTGTTCATTTTTTATTCATTTTTATTTATTAATTTCAGTCAGTTTAGCACTTCAGATTAAACTAAATGAAAATGAGAAATATATAAGCTGATTTTGCATTTTGTTTTATTATATTATATTTAATTTAACATTTGTTTCAAGTACGTTTCAAGTTTTAGTTTTAGTTAACAATAATAGTTTCCCTGTATGAATCTCTACAGTGCTGCTGCTGCTGCCGATCCTCAAGCACGTCTCACCAGCATCCTCCAAACCTTCTAAAACTCAACATGAGAGGCATCACAAATCCTCTCGTTTTTCTCATGCACTATTAAGATGATATATAGGATGTTATTTATTCTGTTCAAATCTGCCAAGTCAGTCTCACTGCTCTTTCACTCACGTCTTGTGGCAAACATGCAGCTCTCTGCTGTTGCCATGGTGATCTGATATCTGACATTCACCATGCAGCAACAAGCATCCCTGCCAAAATGCATGGCCCAAAATAGATCTGATGTATTTTATGTGATTAGTCGGAGGGCAACTGCACTCCTGCAGCTGAATCCATCTTGGATCTGAAATGGTTTGACTGCTCTTCATGTCTAGAGAGTGAACGTAACAAGCAACTTATATGTATAGATATTTTACAGATTACTAATTCAACATTCATTTTTATTTTTGTATACTTTTTTAAATATATCTTTTTGTAATTAGTTAAAAAAAGACTTACATAAAAGTCATATTTAAGTAGCTTATTTACATTTTTAAATAATTTAAAATAAAAATGATACTTTAGGCCTACTAGGTTAGCCTACTATATTAATATTTGAATCAGTTATTACATTCCTATTTCTAAAAAGCTTTCATTTTGATTAAAACGTTTAAAAACTAAGTAACAAAACACACTGGATTTATATTTTTACATTTTAGCACTGGTGAGTTATATGGTGGGCTATCTGCTGCTTTTAAAAGTCATATGACTCTACTGTCACTTGCAAAATACTGTCACATGCAAAAATACTCAGTTGATAGAATGGAAGTAAGACATCGTAATGTGAGTTGGGAGATGCTTGATGAAAATGAACCATGTTTTTTAATACAAATTAAACCAAAAAACATGGTTACAATAGTTAAACCATGGTGACCACAAACTGTCCATGGTTTTGCTACACAAACCATACTTTAACCAAGGTATTTGTGGTTATACAAATGGTAATCAATATGCCCAAAAATAAAAAAATACGTTTACTACACATTTACTACAATAAAACCATGTTTACCTTTTCTAAGGGTTTAAATGTCAATTTAAGTTCATATTTGCTATTAATCAATGTCCAGAGCACGGTTATCACGTGGTTTCTGTTCATTTTCTCTGCGCTGATTAGGATGGACCAATCACAGTCAGTTTTGATTACCTATTGGCTTTTGGTAAAGCATTTTATAGAGAATGGTGAAGCGGTTTACGTGTATGTTTAGATATGTTAATGCCTTTAAACAATATAATAATATGCTCATAAATTTTAGCACACAAATGTCACAGTAACAAATAAACCGTCCCGAGGAAAGAACGCAGCTCAAAGGATAAATGATCGTCTTCTGGGCCACCGCGCGCCCCCTGCAGGAGTCTCCCGTATGTTCGTCACAGGAAACAGTCAATCGTAGATCACCTGACCCCCGCTCAGTAGCGTCACAGAGAGCGGAACGCCATTAGATTGATGGCAGAGCTTCATCGGGAGCGAGGCAGTGTTTAATAGAGGAATCAGTGCGAAGACTTTACGCGAAGCGCGGATCGGTAGCTGTCTGTGTGTGTTGCGGTCGTCTGTGGATCTCTATGGCTGCTGTGATCGGCTAGGGGCTCGAATCAGGCTTTGTTTTTGTGTCAGGCTGAGAGTTTGGGCATGGCGGCGGCTGGAGGGAAGACGTACTCGTTTAAGGTGGTGCTGCTGGGGGAGGGCTGCGTCGGCAAAACATCGCTGGTGTTGCGATACTGCGAGAACAAATTCAACGACAAACACATCACCACTCTTCAGGTGAGAGAGTCAGTCTGATTCGATCTGGACATTATTCACCTGCGAGCATGACCCAGTCTCCGCTCGTTTGTTTGTGGTTTCATCTGTAATCTAAATAAATAACGCGTGGTCACATTTTAAGAGTTTTGTCGGTTTATTTAACGATTTATCAGCGATCTGTCAAATTGTTTTGCTCTCAAGTTTGTAAATCTGTTTTGTTTTCGTTATATAGTTCCTGGGCCTATGTGGTGATAGATTTATGCGTTGACAACAATAACTACGATATTCAAATATAGTATACAGTAATTACTTCATATAATAATGTATATAATTATGTAACTGTATATAAAATGCATATAATATTTAACATGTGAAGCAGTGGCCTGCAGTGTGACATGCTAAAGGCTATGCTTTCATTTTTTTATAAACACAATTTGTCTAATTTTTCATGATTATGATGCATGTGGTTTGTCATGTTACCACATGGAATTATTGTAGTTAAGATCATTATAAACATTTGCATACATTTAATCCCACATCTTCATTGTGGACACTAACTTAGCTAACTTAAGTAGTTATTCATCAACTAACATTACTCGTATTCAGGTAGGGAAAGCTTTCTGGCCTTTCTACTTTGTAATTTTCTCTTTTACATAGAAACCTTAACCTTTAATTCAGTTTTTATCAGTGTGGTTAGTTTAGAATGAGGATGGACTCATAATAGTTTATCCATGTTACTGTGTAACAGACTATAAAACATACAGAAAAGGATCCTGTGGCCTTGTTGTTACACTGTGAAACCTGTTATGTGTTTCAAGGCATGTAACATACAAAGGTATGATAACATTTCCAAAACAAATAGGTACATTGTTAAGTAACTAAATATTACACATGCTTGTATATGTTTTTAAACATGTCTGAACTGCTATGTTTGTCTTTACATTACTATGGCGGTAAATGGCACACCAAAAAACATTTTAGAAGTTTGAAATGTTAACAGACTTGAATCTTGTAAATTAATACCAGTTTATGCATTTATGTCATTGTTTGCAGGCATCGTTCCTCACAAAAAAGCTCAACATCACAGGAAAGAGAGTGAATCTGGCTATATGGGTGAGTCACACATGTGTGTCTGTGATTGTAGCATTTGTGTTGAGGTTGATTTTGAATAAAAGATTAAGTAAAGTCTTTGTTTTGGATAGATGTTACTGATCTGTGAGAATTAACAGCTTGTTCTTAATAGTTGGTGGGATGCTTTCTTATAGCAGCATGAAATCTGGTGCCTTTCACATCCTGTTTCACTTATTTAACGAGAAAGTTGGACTCGACTTGTGTTTTCAAAGATATTAGTTTGAGTGGATTGTTAAAAGTGGCCGTTACCAGAAAATGGAGCCCAGTGATTGGAGGGAATGTCAGCTGTATAGGAAAGATGTGCGAAGCAAATTATATTTTATTTTAACTATATATTATGGTTAAATTGTATGATATTTTAACTATATTATGTTTTAATAAAATATAAATTACTTAAAAGTAAATTATTCACACTCAAACCTAGAACATGTATTAAAAAGTAAACGAGGACAGTTTTGCTTTCACATTAAGTTTAAATTGTTAATTGACTTTAGAATCAAGGGAGTCAAACACAAGAATGCTCAAAGTGTCAGATTTGTTCTTTACTTCCAAGTTCTTGACAAGAATGTATCCAGTTAGTTGCCTAGAATGCAAGATACTTAAAATTGTTTTCACTCTATAGTTATAGTAGCTGATTGGTTCTTCCAAGCTGGCAAGACAGTCAATCAGTCTCTAAAGAAAAAAAATATTAATTACATGACTAACTTGTAAGACTTGTCTAAGCCTTTTATGCAACTGACCGCAGCTCAGTACTTTTTAGCCCTTCCTCCACCCCAGCACCACATGTCTAGGTCTGCTATAAAGGGTTTCTTCCTACTTTACCTAGCAGTAGCATGTATTTTAATCCCTGTATTTCTGAGTATGTTTCAGCAGTGAGCTTTGCTCAAGCCAGCAGCCGCAACATTTTTAGTTGAGGGGATAAAGAGTGTTTTCTCAGTCCAAGTTTCTGTTATCTGATCTTGAAGTTGTGGTTTCTTTATATATTGAGTATGTATTTATGTTTATCACAGGACACTGCTGGTCAGGAGCGTTTTCATGCCCTTGGACCCATCTACTACAGAGATTCCAATGGTGCAATATTGGTGTACGACGTCACAGATGAGGACTCATTTCAGAAGGTGAATGTTTTCCCCCTTACTTATACATTAAAAGGTCAAAATCAATTAATAAATATATGAAAACCAAAGATAAATGTGTTAAATCAACGGTCAAGTTCTCTATTGTGCTCTAAAGGTTCTTTGGGGAACCAAAACTGGTTCTTTCTTTGGCATTGCTGTGAAAACCCCCTTTTGGAGGCTTTATTTTTAAGAGTGTTTTACCCCCGTATTGTAGCTTGTAGATAAATGCAGTAAATATGATTCATAATTTTTTGTTCTTGCTGTATATATCAGACTAACCTTTTTTTCCTGACAGGTGAAGAACTGGGTAAAAGAGTTAAGGAAAATGTTGGGGAATGAGATCTGTTTATGTATAGTAGGTGAGTAACATTCATCATTTATTAACTTGTTTCATGTTTTGTGTCTTAACACGTTTGTTACTTATTTATTTGGTCTAGCAGTTTAAAGTTGAATTCTACAAATGCCTCTTTTATTTTCCCCTCTAGTTTTGGTGGCAAATCTGCCAAATAGATATAAACATGTTACAGGGTTCCCCTGGTTGTAGAAAGTATGAGAGAATTTTAAAATAGTAATAGGCTGGGAAACTCACAAAAATTGATTCACGGTCATGGTAGTTTAATGTAATCTAATTTTAATCTAATCTTTAAAATATTTTGTCAGTTATAACTTGATTGCACAACCATTAAAAGGGATTTACTTGAAATCCTTAAAAGATTGGGGGAAAACTTTTTTTTTATTAGGGCTGCTATACAGCAGAGTTTAGATTTGTCTTATATTTGATAAAGTTTGCATCATTGATTGTTGGTGTTTTTTTTTTTCTTTTTAATTTTAAGCAGCTTTGAAACAATCTGTATTCTATAAGTAAATAAAGCTAACTTGACTTCATATCAGTTCAATTATTTTGGTGTAATATTTATGGTTATCTGCTGTGAATATTTACTATAAGATCTTTTTTTTTAGGCAATAAAATTGACCTGGAAAAAGACAGACATGTTTCAGTGGAGGAAGCAGAGGGGTATGTACTTCTCATGTTTTTACAGGATTTTTAAATATGCATTGTCGATAACAGACCATATAACGGAAACCTTGTCTTTCTGTTTAATATGTGGTTTTGTACATGCAAATTGACAGACACAGCAGTAATTAGAGATCAGTGTTGTGGCATGCGAATCCCAGGACAAAGTTCTATTTTTACAGCTTGAAGCTTGTGCTTTACTCCTGGCCTTGGAAAATATAGAAAATGGACAAGAACAAATTTTCTTAAAGGGTTAGTTCTCCCAAAAATGAAAATTAGCCTGTGTTGTACTCACCCTCAAGCCATCTTAGGTGTATATTACTTTCTTCTTTCAGACGAATCCAATTGGAGTCATATTAAAAATTGTCCTGGCTCTTCTAAGCTCTTATCATTGTGGTGGGCAGGTGTTTCTGTTCAACAGTCCAAAACACATTAAATAAAGTGCGTGCATCCATAATAAAATGTGCTTCACACGGCTCCAGGGCATGAATAAAGGCCTCCTGTAGCGAATGTATTTTTGTAAGAGAAAAATCTATTTTTGTAACGTAATAAACACTTTTCTATCACTTCCGCTATCTATCATACGCGGAAGCAGTTCCGGCGGATGACGTAGGACATTGGCGTTGCGTGATTAGTGACGAACGCGGAGAGAGAGCAAAACAAAACGCCGGTCATGAATTAGAAGTAAAATAAGTATTTGTAAAGGAAAATGTTGGAGGATTCCAATATAAGCCAAGAGGAGACCAAGTAAGGAAACTTTGCTTCCTTTTCTCCTGTTAACAAACTCCCAAGACTAGCATATCTCAGAGGTGCGTGCATACGTCCTACATTATCCGCCGGAACGCTTCCGCGTACAACAGTCAGCAGAAGTGAGAGAAAAGTGTTTATTACATTTGAAATAGGGATATTTTTCTTACAAAAATGCATGGACGTTTTATTATGGATGTGCGCTCTTTATTTAACGCGTTTTTTAACGCGTTTTGTTATAGCTGTTAAACTGCTTAGAAGAGCCAGGGCAATTTTTAATTTAACTCTGATTGGATTCATCTGAAAGAAGAAAGTCATATACAGCTAGGATGTCTCAGGGGTGAGTAAGGCCCCGTCCACACGGAGACGGAGCTTACCCCAATCCGATCTTTTTTTTCCTCGTCTCAAGAAATATCCGCGTCCACACGAAACCGCTAAATGATGTAGTATACATGCCAGACCAGTATGTGGCGCTGTAATTCTGCATCAGAGATACACTAAAAACGGAGAAGAAGACTTTTTGGACTATGCTCATAAACCTTGCACGTGGTACACAAACGAACATGGAACAATACATTTATTAATCTGTGTTAATGTTAGTTAATAAAAAGACAGTCGTTCAGTGTTTGTTCATGTTTTTGTTGCTGTTACGTGACGTAGAGGTGTCTGACTGGGGGGAGACGTGGGCTGATGACATCATCGTTTCAGAAAATATACGGATTAGCCGTCCAGACGAAAACGCTAAAACGCTAAGGCGGCGTTTTTCAGATTTATCCACTTTGGGACCCGGTTTCAAAAAATAGCGGTTTCACCTTAAGAAAACGCCGGATCTGTGTGGACGAAACGCCTATCCGATAAAAAATTTGTGCGTATTCACAGAAACGCGTCTCCGTGTGGACGGGGCCTAAGACACAGGCTAATTTTTGGGTGAACTAACCCTTTAATCTTCACCTGAATCTGTAAAGACTGACCATCCCATAATTAAAAGTATGTTAGCTAAAGGTGATAGCTTATCTGGTAATGAGAAAGCAGACAAGGAGCCCCAAGGACGAGTGTCAAATTCTATCCTAAGATTTACAAACTCTTCAATGAATAACATGTGGCAGATGGAATGGGATGAATGTCATGGAATAAAGTTACAATAAATAAATCCTAGTATGAGAAGATTTTTTTTTTAAATTAATTTTAAATCTAGGTGTGATCAAGTTGTTTTTACTAGGTGCTGTTTAGGGGATGTAAAAAACATAGTTATTCATTAAAGGGTGAGCCACCACCATCATGCCTTCCTTGTCAAATTACAGTAAATGCCTGTTAAACATTTTTTATTGGACTGTACTATTTTTAATGTGAATAGACAACAATTTTATTCAGAGACATTTAACATATGTATTTAAAAATGTATCACCTGAATGTTTTTTTTAGATTTTTGTGTAGTAGTATTAATCTTAAATGTCTTATAGCTTCTTGTTAATTCTATGACCTTTGTTATTTATTCTATTTCCGCCATGAAGGTAGATTTGTTGATGACATGGTGTTAAATATATAAATAAATAGGCTCCAATTATAAGCTATCAGCAGTGTTGGTTAATTAGTAATCTGATTTGGCTTGTAAAAGACTGTATTGGTCAAAGCGTCCTGACACATAGATATCATACTCAGCAAAATGTTTATATGACTACAGTTTATTTATGTATTTGGGTTTTGTATATGTTATAAATGTAAACGCAGTTTTATATATTCGTAATTTATAATTTCTTTTAGGCTAAATATGGTATATTATACTTAGATCACATGCCCTAAAAGACTGGTCACATGATTAAAACAATCACAAGATCACTTGACACAAGTGGGTATAAAAAGTCTATGCACCCTTGTTCAAGTTGTAGGTTTTTTTTTTTTTTTTTTTTTTGATGTAACAATGCAGAAAGTCAGATCTTTTCTCAACCTTTAAAGTAATGTTAAAATCATCAAAATTAATGTTAAAAAAGAAAGAAATGTAAAACTAAATTTACTTGATTTAAATGTGCACACCCTTTTATAATGGAGGCGTGGAACTCTGTTCGGAATAAGCCAATCACATGCAAACTCTCACTGAAAAGTAAAGTTGTAAAAGTGATTTATCTACACACCATTTTTAAATTAATGTGCACTCGTTATCTTAAAGGTGCTGTATGTAAGATTTTGACTATACTAAAGTATAAAAATACCATAATATGTTTGCAGATATTTAAGAAACATGCTAAGTTAACATACTTGTTTATCTGAAAATCAATGCTTACAGTCAGTTAATCTCCTTTGAAAATGTGCATTCCGGGCCAGAATGTCATGTTTGTGAAACCCGCCCACTGTCAGTTTACCCAATTGTATTTCGGCACCCGGGTTGCCAGTTGGCAAAAAACACAGCATATTTCATTTCATTCATTGCCAAGTGCACTCGTTTCTGTTGGTGTCGTCAATCTGGCAACCTGTATGTGCATCAAGTCTGAGGAGGAGGTGCCGGGTGAAAAAAAAAAAAAAAAAAAAAAAACTCTCTCCAATATTTAGAATTTGGACTGCAATACCTAGTTCAACCACTCGGTGTCAATCCTACATACAGCACCTTTAAATTGAAATGACTTGCTTACAACAGTCTATTTTTCATATATCTGGGCTGTGGGGTAGGGTGGCCAGATGGAAGCTATCGCTTGCCAAAAAAGCCCACCTAAATTTTGCCCAAACCATGTGGCAGAAAGTTTTATGGTCTGATGAAACCTAATTTATCCTTTGGCCCATAATATTAACTGAATTTCATCTTTCAGCTTGATAGTAACCTCAAACATGAATGGCTTTTGAATAAAAAAATGTTTTAGAATTGCTGAGTAAAAGCCTAGATCTAAGTCCATTTGAAAAAACTTGAATGCCTTCAACAGCGTATACACAGAAGATTCACCTGCAATGTGATCAATCTGGAGCTCTTATGCAAGGAAGCCTGTGAAAAAATGACAAATCAAGATGTGCTATGTTGATGGACTCTTGTTCAAAAGAAACAATTAAAAGCAAAAGGTGTTTCAAACAAGTATTTAGTTGAAGGGTGTCCACTTTCTTGGAATCAGGTCAAGTCATTCTTGTTTTTCCTTAAAAGTTGTTTTTTCCTTGTTTGTTACTTGAATTTTGTTTGTTTTAATACTGAATTAAAGGTAGAAGAAGTTCTGACATCCTGGATTCATGTTTTTACAACCTTTTATGAACTGGTGTTCAGAATTTCTATACCACTGTATATGAAAGGAATAGAGCAATAAATGGTAATCTTTTCTGTCTTGCATTTGAAAATGTATTTTATTAAGTGCCACAATCTTTACATACAAATGCATTAATATCAACCTACTCTTGTCTAATCTAAGACAAACCTTCGTTCCTAAAATCAGCATTTATGTCCTGTTTTCTAAACATCTCTGAAACAGTCATACATACCAATCTTTTAGCTGTCAGGGAAAATACACAAAAAATATAAACCAATCTTTAAACCTTCATAAATATTTCATTAATGATATTAGAAAAAATGCTTACAGCACTTTTTAAGTGCTTTTTTGGAAATCTGTATAAATTGTTTTTATGTCCTCAGTTATAATAATTTTTTTTTTTTTTTCAGATACGCAGAGTCAGTGGGGGCAAAACACTATCACACATCAGCCAAATTAAACAAAGGCATTGAGGAGCTATTTCTGGACCTGTGTAAACGTACGTTATTTTTAAATGCTGTGTATATTAGTCGGTCAGTCTGTCAGTAATAATGATATTTATAAATTATTATTATTATTATTATTATTTTATAGCACAGCAAACTTGGAGCTTTTTTGTTTTTATCCAGGAATAATAATAAATTAATATGTATTTTTTTATTAATAGGATTGTTGTTGTTTTTTTTTTGTTGTCATTTTTTTTTTTTCACTTTGCCTGTCTGGTGAACCTGTATTGTGCTAAATCTTTGTAGACTTAAATCTCCAGAACTTTTTAGTAAGGATTTTATTTATCAAATCACCAGTAAAAAAAGCTTTTGTCAAAAAATAAATGTAGACGACTACTTTGTTTTTTCTCAATAATCGTCTTTCCAAAAAAGGTCAGTAAGACTCTTTTAACTGAAAGGTGTTGGTTTCATAAACTAAATGGATAAGAGTCCTATGTTTGACAGAACCAAGAAGGTTTTTAACCCTGTCTCACACAGTCATGAGAGCGTTATATAACACTACTTCAAAGAGGTTATTACTTTTTTTTTATTATTTTATAGTTCATTAATTATCAGTCTTTAATTTGTAGGCATGATGGAGACGGCTCAGGCAGAGGAGAGGTCAAGGGGGAACGGCGCGAGTCACACAAGCACAGCCCGGAGAGGCGTACAGATTGTCGACGACGAGCCCCAGACTGCCATGCCTGCCGGAGGCTGTTGTACTTCCGGCTAAACACACTTACCCCCTTTTACCATACCTGGGACTGATAACGGCCTCTCTCGCTCTCCTTTGTGTAAGAACTGCCACTTCCCACAGCTACACTCACCTGCGACTGCTCTACAGCTCTGTCAAGTCACTTCTTTAACAGTTTGTTCCTTATTGAAAGGGTCGATTTGTAACTCCACCCTTTGCCCGGCAGACTTTAGGGGCCAAAAGATGCCAGATTGACCTGTGTTGAAAATGTTCACAAATGATTACAAATAGGTACCAAACAATAATGCCCAGTCTTATAAAACACACATGCACTGATTCATTTCCCTTTCAATCTGATATGTTAGCACTTTTTTTTTGGCAAGGTGTTGTGCATGTAGAATCTTTAAAATCCTAGTTCTATTTTACATCTAAGAAAAAAAGAAATTCTTTATTATTTAATAACTTATTTACAATTTCATCAAACATCTACATGTCCAAAGACCGGTGTACTACTTGTAATCAATGGGCTTGTGTCATTCTTATACAGTCTCATTCTTCTGTCATTCATATTTTCTGTATCTTTCTTAAAAATGCAACATTAAAATCCATCTAGAACATGTAAACTCCTTGTAGATTTTGTCTTTTCTTTTCAACTTGCTGATTTACCACTATCCAGACTTTAAAAAGGTAAAAAAAAAAAAAAAATCTGTTGTTTGCTTGCTAAATTCTTTATAGGGAAAAAAATCCAATACTGTGTACTTGTTTAAGCAATCAATTGCAACAGTTAGTCAGAAAAATGTAAAATATTCAATATTAATGTTTTACAAATGTATAATGAATAATCATGGCTGTGGTAAGTGTTTTTTTTTTTTAAACTTACTTTTACAATGTTAATTGTACCCCCTCCCCCCCAAAGACCTGAACATTTGGACAGTTTTTGAAAGTACTAATACTAGTACTCCACAACCACATCACCTGTAAACACTGAGGTGCAGCTGTGAGCCTTCTGTGCCTTTAAATAAAAGTGTCTAGATTGACCCACCTATTGTCTCCTAGCATGTATTATTGGAAAGACTTGTTTACTTAGTTTCTAAGAGGTTTTACAGTGGGACAGTTTCATTAAACATTAGTTACGCATATAACCATGGTTCAGGACCACCAGATGGCATATCTCTGAAAAACCTGAATGTCCTCATTTTAAAAGTCTCATTTCACCAAAAGAAACAAAATAATATACAAAAACAAAATATTCATAACTCATGGTTATATGCCTAACCAACATTCTGTTACCTTGGTTTCAGTTTGCCAGAGGGCTTAACTGAGTGGACAAAAATTAATTAATATGCATCTCCCATAAATTTTCATTTAATCATTTAGCAGACACTTTGCAAATGAGGAGAACAATAGAAGCAATCAGACCAACAAGAAAGAAAAAGTATACAAATGCTTTGACATGTCTCAGTTAGTCTAGCACAGTACACATAGCAAGTTTATATATATATATATATATATATATATATATTATATATATATATATATATATACATACACATAATCAAATTTATATATTTTATACATAGTCAAATTTATATATATATAAATTTGACTAAAACGAATAAAATAGAATAGGTAAGTGCTAGTATTGATTGATTAGGAGAACAACTACTGTCGGATCGTCTGGTTAGAATAAGAAGTAGAGTTGAGTGTCATCAGCGTAGCAGTGATAGGAAAAGCCATGCTTCTGAATGACAGATCCTAACGATGACATGTAAAAGGAGAAGAGAAGTGGTCTAAGCACTGAGCCTTGAGGAACCCCAGTAGCAAGAAGTTGTGACTAGAAACCTCACCCTTCCAAGACACCCTGAAGGACCTTCCTGAGAGACTTGAACCACTGGAGTGCAGTTCCTGAGATGCCCATCTTTATGAGAGTAAACAGAAGGATCAGGTGGTTAACTGTGTCAAATTCAGCAGACAAATCCAGCAAGATGAGTACTGAGGATTTGGAAGCTGCTCTTGTCAGTCTAAAGGCAGGGCAGTCTCTATGGCCTTTATCATTAAAGGGCCATTCTGAACCTGCACAGAATTAGTATCCCACCAAAAAAAAAAAAAAAAAAAATGTACTGAACAAAACGAAACTAAAGCATACGTGTTATGAACTTGAACTCAAGTTATTCGACTTTGTAGTACAAAGTATTTAAATCTGCTCATGACTTTCCTTTGTGTTAAGTAAGTTGCCCAGCACTGTTTTGGAGGTATTTGGTATTTGTTTCATGACAAAATGACCACCTGGCTTTCAAAATGTTTAATAATCATTGCATTACATGGACAAACATTAATACACAAACATGAAAATTACATGCCCAAAGTCTTTCAGGTTTTAACTATTTTTGTCCAGATTTCCATAATCAACTGAAGGTCCTGGATAGTGGATATGATAAAGACTGTGTTTCACAGCTATACATCACCACCTGATTATTTGTTTCATACATTGTCTAACTGCTTGAGAGGTGCCTTTTTCGCCCAAATTACATAACATTTACATGGTCATTATATAATTGTAAATATAGTCAAAGCTTAATAAAAAAATAAAATAAAACATTACTGGCATTGTGTGAATAATATGCAGTCATGTAATCCATAAAAAAAGGAACTGTAATCTGATTATGAGCATTATAAATGGTGATTTACTCTAATAACAAATTGTTGGAATCCAGATTACATCAGTACTACGCAGCACTGCCTATTTATTTCTCAATTTAAATAAACGAATCCTGCTGATTCCTACACTGAAGGAATCTGCACGAAATACAATACAATAGTGCAATTTCTTTCTTTCTTTTTTCTTTCTTTCTTTCTTTTTTCTTTCTTTCTTTCTTTTTATTAATATTAAAATAATGGTCCATACCTAAGGGGGTGAATTGCTGTCCACATATGTGGAAAATCTCTTAATTTTAAAATCAATTAATTTTGTGTCATAAATAGTGAGTTGTTATTTTGTTAAAACGACTTGTTTTTTCCAAGAAAGTGTGTCGTTAAAACGATATATTTTCTCGTAATAACGACATATTATGTCACAAAAATGATATGTTAAAAAAATCCAACTTTTAACAAGACAAGAATAAATCACATATAAACTTTATAGAACTCATAAACTCGTTGTTTATTTGTATTTATTACAAATTTTATAGTAAAACTCCGTTTATTAATAAAAGCATTTTTTTTCGCATTTTATCTTACCACACGGTTTATTTTCTTTCTTTTCTTTTTTTTCTCTCTTTCTCTCGTGATATATTTGTCCTGCCTCGGCTGCCGTGGCAACACGTCACAATGGAGGCCGTGCGACGTCATATTTGTGGCCTCATCATCATATGCTTCTGGCAACAACACAGCCGTGCGTTTCATTTGTAAACTTTATTGACGACTGATGAGCGAATAAGCGGTAGGGATTCTCTGCGTTTTGCCTGTCATTAGAGTTGTGAAGATTAATTTAACATAGATGTTTACTAAAACCAGCGCACGGACTGCAGTACAGCAGCAGTTACTGGTGTGAACCTGAGATGTTCCTACTGATGTTCTTCTTGCAATAAAATGATGGATGGAAGTGAGAAGATGGAGTCTGATGATGTGGTGATCATCGTGGAGAATGAGGCGGAAAGTAAGCGCGCTGATGAAGCTCAGGGCAGTGTGAGGATGATGATGATGGCTCTGATGGACGTGTGTCCCGTGTGTAAGCTCAGCTTCAGTAGCAGGGAGCCCAAACTGCTGCCCTGCCTGCACTCCTTCTGTAAGAGATGCTTACCTGCTCACAACACACCGGCCAGCACCAACAGCAACGCGCAACAGTGTAAGAGTTCGCTTTTCACTTTCACTTATTCACAAGATGATTAATCCCAATCAAAGACGAAGAGCTCAACAGTACAAAGTCTCAAAGCTGCTAGAACAAAGAAAAATGGCATTTATAAATTCAAGCTGATCTTCAGTTAAAATATGAGCAAGTAATAATGTATTTTGAATAAATATGTGACCCTGGACGACAAAACCAGATTTTGGATAAATAAGCTTTTCATTGATGTATGGTTTGTTTGAATACCACAATGTTTGGCAGAGATACAACTATTTGAAAATTTGGAATCTGAGGGTGCAAAAAAATCTAAATATTGAGAAAATTGCCTTTAAATTTGTCCAAAGAAAGTTCTTAGCAAAGCATATTACTAGTCAAAAATTAAGTTTTGATATATTTACGGTAGGAAATTTACAAAATATCTTCATGGAACATGAGCTTTACTTAATATCCTAATAACTTTTGACATAAATGAAAAATCAATCATCTTGACCCATAAAATGTATTCTTGGCATATATGAATAGACATGTATGTCTTAAATTTACATTTCGGATAATTCCGATTATGATTTACTCTGGTTCTGCTTTGTTTGTCATCGGTTATTCAATAATTCGTCGAAATTGCCATCATTTTAAATAGAATCATTGATTAAGAATTTTATAGGACACTTTAGAAATATATTGCGTCCCAATAGTGGGGTAAGATGGCCTCTTTGAATAATTTAATATTTTGTGCTTTGGCACGTGTTTCTATGTATTCATTTTTCTGCACATGCTAAACTTGCATCTAAATATATTACATTATATAAGTATACAATATATCTCAGAATCAGAAATAGCTTTATTGCCAGGTATGTTTACACATACAACAAATTTGTTTTAGTGACAGAAGCTTCCACCGCACAAACAGAATGACATTGACAATTTTTTTTCTTTTCAGTTTGTAATAATATGTCCTCTTTTGTATTATGCATTCTGGTGACTTGGTATTGAATGTGTTTTCCTGCTCTTCTCTTTTGTGTTACGTTAGTGAACATGATCCGCTGTCCAGTCTGTCAGCAGGAGTGCATGGATGTTGAGGTCTTGGATAATTTCTTCGTCAAGGATTCTGTGGAAGTGCCGAGCAGCACAATGGAGAAGAGCTGTCAGGTGTGCATTCACTTCTCTCAGTCAGTGTTTGTACTACACCTCTGAGATGCTGCTATATACATATAATACACTGTAATAATAGTACATATAGGAATGAAATGATGTCTCTGATGAAATGCATCTTTGTGTCTTTTGCTCTCAGCTCTGCATGAGTTGTGACGATAACACAGAGGCCAGCGGTTTCTGCGTGGAATGCGCAGAGTTTCTGTGTGTCACCTGCATCGATGCTCACCAGCGTGTGAAGTTCACCAGAGATCACACAGTTCGGCAAATAACCGAAATGTCCTCAGGTTTGACGCTAAACTTTTGTAAATGATATCAGCTTGTGAGGAGTAGTGCAGTGACATTCAGACATTTTTAAATGTGACTTAAGTTTTGGTTACACTACTGATTATAATCTTTTATTGCAACTTCTGTAAATGAACTTCGCAAACTTGCAGGAGTGCATTTCTGAAGTTACAAAGATGGATATGAGATTTTCTTCCTGTTTACAGAGGCGATGGGTGCTTCCACACAGAAGCCTGTCTTCTGTGACATCCACAGACAGGAGCCATTGAAGCTCTTCTGTGAAACCTGCGATCTCCTCACCTGCAGAGACTGTCAGCTACTCAAACACAAGGACCATAAGTATGGCTCACAATTATGATAGCATTAAAAGAATAAATGAGGAATTCTCATATTAACATGTATAATGTTCAAAGGTATACTTGACCTAAAAATTAAAATTGTCATTTGACTTTTTTCTATGGAACATGAGAAATTCAGCTTTTTTTTCTAGACATGAAAGAAGATTTTGTTGTTTTTATGTGTGTGTGGTGAGAAATGTAGTGTGTTGTTTGTGTGTGTGTGTGTGTGTGTGTGTCCATATAATGAAAAGTCAGCGAAAGTCAGTTTACCAACATTCTTAAAACTTGGGTTCCACAACAAAAGGAAGTCATAGAAACTTGGGACAACATAGGCGTGAGTAAATGATGATAGAATTTGAGTTTTTGGGTGAACTAAATGTTAATATAAATCTAGTATGGTAAGCATTCTTCTGAAACAGTGTGCATTTTCCATTTTTTTCCTGTTCAGTGTCATAAAGTATATAGATGTGTGTTGCTGTAACATGTATGCGAATATCAGTGGCATCATCAGTATTATAGCTAACAGAGAATTTTCCAATACAGTTACCAATTTCTAGAAGATGCATATAAAAACCACAAGGAACATCTGGAAAATATGACCTGCCAACTTCAAGAAAAGAAGAAAGTTATAGAGGACATATCTAATACCATAAACAACGGGTATGTTATGTTTATTTATTTATTTTATAATTAATATTAAAGCAACCTGTGACCTTTTAAAGCCAGAGTTCCCAACTCACATAGCATACCTAGATATACAGTAACTTTGTTATTTCCTCAATGCAATACCTGGAAATGTCATTGAAAGTAATAATATTGAAATATCATAGACATTTCTATAGTACAGTATTTTCATTTCTGGAGGGGGTTCGTGAATTAATGATAAGCTAATAATTAATTAGATCAGATGTTATAGGAAATGTAAACAAATGTGAAATCTCCAAGCGAAAATTCAAGTAAATATTCTGCATCTAATGGATTCAGGAAACCCTGCTATAGTGAATGCATAGTGAATATACATTTTTCTAGCAATGCTCAACTCCCGAGATATTTCACTGGAAATATTTATTTTCAAATGTAATCAATATTAAAATGACTTGACCAGAAATGACAAATGCAGTGGGAAAAGTGTCAAAATGTGGGAACCCCTTTAAGATGTGTAGTATGTAAAAGCACATTTTAATTATTTTTATGGCATATTTTTCCTGTTCTTGTCAGTCTTCAGCAGGTGGATGAAAACCGCAAGACTGTGGCTAATGAAATTAAAAAATCTATCTGCAATCTCATTATGGAGATCAACAGGAAGGGGAAGTTATTGTTCAATCAACTTGAGGTAGTGTCCAGTATATCATCATCAAGAGCAGTGCTTCCCAACTGGTTGTCTTAGGTTGTTATGGGTTACGTACAGCAGGGAAAAATGAAACTAAATGCTAGTAATAAAACCTTATAATAATAGAGCATAATTTACTAAGTAACATATAAGCATCCTCACAAAAAAAAAATACCAACTAGACTACATTAAATAGGCTTGACTTGCAGCAAAACACATTCTATCAGTATAATATACAATTTTGGAATCACCATTTGATGTCTAATGTAAAATCTTTGTGCTGGAGCTAAACCAGTTGAGAAGCACCGTAGTCAGATTTGATCGTTTTGAATTGTATGAGGTTACAAAAGCATGTTTATTTAGGCAATCACAAAGGACCATGAAACCCTCTTGAAAAAGCAACAACAGGATGTGACCTCACTCTCCACACATCTTGATCACGTGATTAATTTCACAAAATGGGCCACAGCCAGTAACAGTGGAACAGCCCTCCTGTACTGTAAGCGGTTGGTAAGTGTCTTTCTAACGAAACATGAAGATTTTGCATCTCTTCCGTGTGATTATAATTGGTTTTTAATCTAAATTTTGCAAGATGTGTACAATGATCTTAGTTAACTCATATGATCACAATTAGAATAAATTATTTTGAATGTACTAATTGTGGTCAGCCTGCTGTTTGGATGATGGTCTCTCCTTCCTTTTCTCATCACAGATAACTTGTCAAATCCAGTACCTCATGCGAGCAAAGTGCAACATCTCATATGTTCCCCAGAGTTTGGTTCGGTTTCAAAGTCGATCTGCTTTTTGGGCCTCAAATGTGGATCTTGGTAAGATTCTTACAAAAACTGGTTTTGAAACTGGGAAAAAAAGTAAGACCTCAAAAATGCCAACCTTAATTAATTGTCAGATGTGGGATAAATTATAGATTACATTTTTTTTTTTTGACAGCCTTATAAATCATTAAAATCTAAATATGAACCCCCTGTCAGTTTTTACTGTTTTCTTGAATAATAAAAAAGGAACATTGTAGTCTTTATTTTTGTCACAAGACTTAAAAAAAAGTTAAAGATTCTTTGTGTTGTGAAAATACTTATTAAAAAAATATTTAAAAAATTACCATTCTTTAAAACACCAACACTGGCTAAATAAAAAGAGGCAAAATGTACCATTTACTATTTACAAATACTTGCATTTAACCAATTAATTCTATCAGTCACAATGCTGTTAACTGTTACCATTGCAAAGTAATGATCTCTATGAGCAATTTCAGTCGGGTTTCAGATCTCAACATAGTACGGAAACAGCTCTTGTTAAAATTACAAATGGTCTTCTGCTTGCAGCTGATTCTGGTCTTCTGTCTACTCTTATTCTTCTAGATATTTGTGCTGCCTTTGATACTTTTAGTCATTCAGTTTTACTTGAATGTTTGGCTTGTATTGGAGTAGCTGATGATGCCTTTTTTTGGTTTTCGTCTTATTTAAGTGATAGGAAGCAGTTTGTTCAGATTAAGAATGCTCAGTCAGAGCCTGTTACAGTTACTCAAGGTGTTCCACAGGGGTCAGTATCGGGTCCGCTTCACTTCAAAATCAGGCTCCTGTTTATCTTTCAAATCTTCTTCAGTTGTACATTCCTCCACGTTCTTTGAGATCATCCTCTGCAGAGTTATTGAGAATTCCAAATTTCAAGTTGAGTTCCTTTGGCATTATGGCTTTAAAATCTGTTTAGAATCTGTTTAGAATAGCTTTTAGTGATTTGATTGTTTGATTTGTATGTTTGTATGTTTTGTATTATTCTATTGCTTTTCTTTTATAATTAGTTCACTCATTTTAGTAAACCATGGCTACATTTATACTAATTTATTCCCTCTTTTTGATTTAATTAAATCGAGGGAGAGAATTAGTAAATTCTGGCCAGGAATAAAAGTTCTGGCTATGGACAAAAAGAAGAGTTTATGAATTAGTATTTTGCTGTTTACGGATTAGAAATTCAGGACTTCACATTGGCAATTTTAGTAGCATGAAAAACAAAATGGTTATTTAAAATGAGAATAAATTATTTTAAGAAAGTGTGCAAAGAAGCAGTTCATGACTTCAGTTTAGTTTAGACAGTCAGTTTAGACTTATATAATAGACAGTTATACACTATTGCAACATTGTATCTGCACTTGTATCTGCTCTGGCTTGTGCTGCCACAAGGATAACAGCACATGCACAACTGATTCCAGCACTCGAAAACAAAGGTCTAAGTAGTGTACATGTGTCAAATATCTCCATTGTCAATGGAGTGCACTTTTAATGGCTTGCGTATGTAAAAGAAAGAAATTCTTGCAAATGTACAAGTTATCAACTGTAAATATTCTTGAATCTTTTCTCAGGTTCTTTAATGGTAGAGAAAACTCCAGTGCGTCATCCCAGTGGTCCACAGCCATTTCCTTTCCAGCAAATGAACCCAGGCCCTAGACCCGATGGTCTTCAGACGGGGTTCCCAAACTCACATGCCCAGCAGCAGCAGCAGCAGCAGCGGCAAAGCACATTGGCCCAGCTGCAGATGCAGGTGGAGAAACTCTCCCAGCACACCAACCGCCACCAACCACCCACCCAGTGGTCATGGTACCACGGCATGCGCTTACCAGGGCCATCTCCACATAGACCCATGCAGGGTGGATCACCCTCTCAGGCGTTACCCAGCATGCCTCAACATGGGCGTCGATATGGTGCACGGAGCCCGCCACCTATGCTTCAGCCCACTAACCTACCTCCACAGGTGAAGTGTGATTTTAATATTACAGAAAGTTAGAATAATTTCTAAAGGATCGTGACACTAAAGACTGGAGTAAAGGCTGCGTAAAATTTGGATTTGGTACCACAGGAATGGATTACATTTTAATATAGGAAACAGTTCTTTTAAATTATACCAACATTTCACAATATTACACTTTTTATTGTTTTTTTTTTTAATCAAATAAATGCAGCCTTGTTGAGGCTTGGTGAATTATTCCATATTGAATTATTTCAATTATTCCTTTTGACTGGTAGTGTACATGTTAATATAATGCTCATTAATGAATGGAAGAACAATTGGGTAATTCTAAACTTGCTGCTTTTTTCTTTCTGAAAGACTTTGAGGGGTCTTATCAACAATCCCACCTATCCTCTTAAACCGATGGAGGTGCTTCCAAGAACCCGCTATCCTCACAGTGCTGCTTTCTCCAGTGGAGCTTCACTTCCCACTCCACAGACGCTCAATCAGGTGAGTGTGCTGGACATCATGTTATCAGTATTGGGTGAAAACTGTGCCTGCTTGACAGGTTAACAAAAATGTAGCCCATCTGTTATAAAAACTGTCAATTGTTTGAGTGAATTTTGAGTAAACACATTGAGTCTTAAGTATAAGTGTGCAGTTTTGTAGTAGATCTCTTTTGGTAGTGGATTACGGGTAGTTCACATGATGAAATCAGATACTGAAACTACATTAATCAATTTGTGACACATACAGTTTTTATGATTACAGTTTCTTTTCCATTATAGTTTACATAATTGCATTAAAGTAATATTCTACGGAGTGCCTCAATATAATTAAGTTACAGTATGATTAACAAAGCAATATTTCTAAATATTTTGCTGCTGCTTAATCATATCCAATTGAATAATAATTATAAAATAATAATCTCTAAAAATAAACATTCTTAAATAATATTCAGGTTGGCTTAATATTGTATATTGATATTTTGTTTTCATATATTTTTATTCATCACCTTCCACGCGCAATATTTGTTCTCAAGCTTTAAGGGAAGTATTGTTTGTTTGCTTAATACAAGATATGTGTGTTAAGTCTATACTGTGAAAAAAACAGATAATTAAATAATTATTGCAACTATTTATAGAACAATCAATCAGAAAATATTTCATTGTGACAACTGTAACCTTTTAATGAAAAAAAAAAATTACTAGTCTTGTCAAACGATTAATCACGATTAATAGCATCCAAAATCAAAAGTTCTTGTTTACAAAATATATGTGTATACTGTGCATATTTATTATGTACATATAAATACAAACACAAACACATGCATGTATATATTTTAGAGAAATATTATATTTATCTATTAAATGTAATTATGTATAATATAAAATATAAGAATATAAATATATAAATGTGTATATACATAAATATTTTTTTTAAATATATAATGTGTGTGTGTGTGTGTGTGTATATATATATATATATTATATATATATAAAATATAAAATATACACATAAAAAATAAAAAATACACCTAAAAAACAAATATTATATGTAAATATATATATATATATTAGTAAATATACACCTTACAAATACATATGTTATGTAAACAACAACTTTTATCTGGGATGCGATTAATCATGATTAATCATTTGACACCACTGAAAAATACAGATTTTTACCTATAGGCCAGAAAGAAAAACATATGGAGATGTTTATTTATTTTTTATTTTTTTGTCAACCACCCATATACAGTATAAATGTTATTGGCCTATGAAAAACTCTACTGACTATTAAAAAAAAAAAAAAGTTTGCACTCCACATACATGTACACTGCTGGTCAAAAGTTTGGAATAATTTTAGATTTTTTGTTTTTTATGTTTTTGGCTGCATTTATTTGATCCAAAATTCAGTAAAAGCAGTAGTATTGTGAAATAATGTTAAGAGTTCTGTGTAAATATTTTATGATGGAATCAATTTCTGTGATGGTAAAGATGATTTTTTTTTTTCAGCAGCTATTACTACAGTCTCATTTGTAATATACATATGCAAAATTCTGTTTGCACTTAACAGAACATGCAGGTAACGTCGTACCTGAACAGGAGATTTGATCCCAGCATGCAGCTGTCTGCTCAAAGGCCCAGTTATCAACCCAGTCACCTCTCCACACCTACAGAACGAACTGGTACACTTCTTAAGCAAAAAATAATGTCTGGTATCGGTAACCACCTTGTCTTGTCTTGTTGATTGGAAACATAAATGCTTGCTGCTTAGTTCATGTTCTGTTATCAAATACTTTGTTTTATACGTTACTGAATATTGTCTTGATTTTATTGAACTTTTAGTACAAGGAAGACAAATGTCTGTCACATCATCAGAACCAAAGACCAGGTAAATATTCTTCTAATATTCTCCTGTTAATTCAAGGTTTTGAGTTCTTTTAATTCAATTTGTTTTGGTTTCTGTAGTTAATTCATTAGTTTGTTTTCTGTTATTTAATCCGGAAATGCCTAACATGCAACAAACTTTGCTTTGTATAGATTTTATGTTGTACTTGAAAGATTTAAGATTAAAACGTGAAAATGTCTTCTTGCACTGATGCAACAGAATGGCCAGCATTCGAAACGTAACCAATAGGGATGCCATTGTCAAGTCAAGGATGTAAATGAGAGGTGATGAAAGTGTATCATAGTGTAGATAATTGTTTCTTTAGCGGAAAAGTCTGTAACATTTAATCACCCCCATTAAATTAAAGAAGCTGTTAACACTGCAAGCATATGTTGCTTTATTTATTATAATGAGTGATATAAAGATTACTTTTAGAACTTGTAAAGAAATGTTGAAATTGAACTAGCCAGCTAGACTCTACCTATCAAATTGAAAATATCTCATTTTATTCTCTCAACAACTCTCCAAATAAGGAAAATAAAATAGAAAGTTTGAAGCTGTTAAAAGAAAGGCTTTTGCAGCTATGCTAACCAGATTTTTTTTTATTAACACAGTGTTGTATATTTACAAAAAATATATATATAAAAATGGATTTACATTAGTAATAATGGAAACATGTCATCACAGTGTGAAAATATTCCATTCTTGTACTGCCTTCTTTTATTTGTTCCCAAGTTCTGGCTCCTGGAAGCGTGTAGAAGCCCCCCAGAGTGGCCCATCAAACCCCCCCACCAAGAGGAGACGCAGGTCGTCCCCAGGGCCAGTCATTGTTATCAAAGATGAACCAGAGGATGATGAAGTTCATTTTGTAAGATTTTTCTCATTCTGCACCAGTTTAGAGATGGAACAGATTTGAACATCAGATTTATTCTGATTTGACATCTTAACAACAAAGAAGACCAAAAAATTCCCAGTTTTTGTCCCCTGTTTTTAAAAGATTAAATTTAGCAAATTCATGTATTTTGTCAGGTACACACAAATAAAAGTTTTTCACAATATTAATTTTTTCATTTCTTTAATTTTGTGTGTTACTGTAGGTAAACACCAGTGCTAAAGCCAGTCTTCCAGACAGCACAGGCGTTCAGTCTCAAACACCACAGGGTGAGCAGCAATCAGAGAAGACCCCAGAAGCAGATGAAGACCCCAATGAGGACTGGTGCGCGGTGTGCCAGAACGGAGGAGAACTGCTCTGCTGTGACAAATGTCCCAAAGTCTTCCATCTTAGCTGCCATATTCCCACACTGACTGCCTCTCCAAGGTATCAGACTAATCAAAATCATCTCCAGTCTTCAATGTCACACGCTGATTTGGTACTCAAGAATTGTCATGCCTACTTTGGGATAAATGCAACAAATGTTGAAAAAGTTTTTGCTGTTAATGTTTTTGTGGAAACAGTGATACACTACCATTCAAACGTTTGGGGTAAGTAGATGACAGTAAAGACATTTTATAATGTTACAAAAGATTTCTATTTTAAATAAATGCAGGTGTTTACCATTTCTATTCACCAACGAATCCTAAAAAATAATCTTGATTTCCACAAAAATATTAAGCAGCAAAACTGTTTTCAACATTTGTTGCATTTATCCCAAAAAATCCAAAAATACAATAAAAAATCCCACAATAAATCAACATCAAACACCACAGGGTATGAAGTCCACGATACAATATTTATTGCGATATATTAAAAAAAGATAAATGAAGATTTGATTTTGGTTAGTTTTTAACAAAAACTTATTTGTTCGAATTAAACCATAATGAAGTTATTTTATAATGAAAGTACATTGAAAGCTTTGAAAATAATTATAAATCAACTATAAATCAATTCAGACTGATGCAGTGATGACCTTTAACATTTTATGTAATAATTTAACATTTGTAGATGGTCTAAAGAAAAAGAGTTGTAAACATTCTGAAAATCTTTCAGAGCTCATAATCTGTTTGAAAAAAAAGAAAGAAAAAAAAACATTACACATTAATAAATAAATCTGTATATATAAAATTAATTTACAAGTGTCATGTTTGTGATTTTTATTCATGTAAGCTATATCTTCTCATCTTTAAATCAAAACATACTCGTGATTTTACGACATCAGTTACTGCTTTATTTAATCAGAAACACAATCTTAATGTTATTTTTATATTTTACTTTCATTTTATTACAAGTAGGCCAGCAGTGCCCCCAAGGGAGTTAAAACTCCTTACCTGAGGGGCATTAGGACCCGGAGGAGGCAGCTGCTGGTAGTGACTGTTGAATCATCATTCTGTTCATTCATTCTCTGTATAAAGGGTTGGTTCACCCAAAAATGAAAATTATGTCATTAATTAGGCCTACTCGCCCTCATTTCATCCCAAACACATAAGACCACCGTTCATCTTCGGAATACAAATTAATTAGTGAAACGTGAATAAATTAATCAAAAATAACCTAATTTGTGTTCCGAAGACGAACGGTGGTTTTTCAGGTTTGGAATGACATGAGGGTGAGTAATTAATGACAGAATTAAATTTTTTTTGGTGAACTATCCCTTTAAATGCAGCGATCAAAAACAGTGAATCTATCTAATCAACAATCAGGCAAAAATTTGCTTCAGGAATGACCACAATGCTGATTTGATTTTATTGCTAGCACACCCTGAGCACACGTTATTCGTCTTATCGGCATAATTGTATATATCAGACCAGTGCTGATGTTTACATTTTAAGCCATTATCGGCCAATTCCGATATCGTTCCGATAATATCGTGCATCCCTAGCTCCAACCCATGTTCTTAGAAAACTTAAGTCAGAAAAAAGCCAGCAAATTTACTTAAACTTTAAAGGGGACTCTTATTATTTGTGATAAGTCTGAGTCTAAATTATGTTCATGCTGTTGTTTTAGGAAGCCAATAAAATTAGAATATTATAATAATAGCAACAATGACCGTTATAGCCATATATTGTAAAACAATTGCACTGTAAAATAAATGAAAATGAATATGAATATTTCATAGGTATATTATATTTGCTTTACACTACAGTAGGGAAATTACAATACTTCTTTCCTAATTTCTACACTTTAAAAAGAGATTTTGAATTCGAACTGTATTTAAACCGCTAGCTGTCAGTAATTCATATTGCATTTTTAAGCTTTTATTTTGACGGAAATGGCAGTAGAGCTTTTATTTTGAAGTTAAACTCCAGCTTCAGTGAAAACAGGCTTACAGAAACACGTCTCACTATAAATCTAGTGACATGCTGAAATCATCTGCCAAGAAAATAAAGCCTAACTGATAGCTGTTGAGTCCCCAAACGAGTGCTAAACTCACAGCACATGCAATAAACGAGTTCACCGTGAACGGAGCCGTTCTGAGGTGCGGAAAACACCAGGTCACGAGCTGATCGCCTCAACAATGCGCTTCACTTTGAAACGCACAGCAAAAACAGACTTGATGAAGGGATTTAGCCATATTATGCTTTCTGTTATAGTTCATTTGACAGATACTGTGCCAAAGCATGGCCCAAAACACAAATTTAAAGACCTTTTATGCTAGAATAAGTAGTTTAAATGTATTTTAAAAACTACACATTTTGCCCTGAAGACCTATCGTTTCAAATCGTCATGTGACCACGATAATATCGAGCCAGTTTTGCTATTGCGATATCACGATATTGATAATATCATTAAATCCCTTTTATCTAATGTTAAGATTTTGAGCATTGTCACCCTTTTGCTAATATGCAATAGGTGTGATTGTAGTTTTCTTCTATTAATTCTACTGTAGTTATGTATGTGTGTTGTGTTTGTGTGTATCTGTAGTGGGGAGTGGTATTGTACGTTCTGCCGTGACCTTACCTCACCTGAAATGGAGTATAACGTCAGTGCTAGAGGAGAAATGAACAATGTTAAGCAGGATCCAGATTCTGAGGCTTTCACTCCTGTGGATAAAAGAGTATGAACTGATTTCAGTTAACTAACTTATTTAACATAGTTAAGCTTTATTTTAGATGTCACTTTAGAAGAAGTTTTAAAAATTTAAAAACGGCTGCAATTATTTCTTGTGTTCATGCAGAAATGTGAGCGACTGCTGCTTCGTCTTTACTGCAATGAGCTCAGCACGGATTTTCAGGAGCCTGTTACACCATCGGTAAGATCTTCCATCTCACATGGCATTCTAGATACATAAACTACATTTATTTTCATTGGGGAAATAATAAAAAAAAAAATTCAATGTGAGGGTTTCAAATTTCAATTCAAAGAAAAACAGTAAAATTTTGTACCAAAAGACACACTATGTACTCTCCATGTAGTCTATGAATTTTATATGGTTATTTTTTCATTAATAATCGGAGTCTGATAGCCCCTTCCCCTTCGTGATGTAATTAAAGCTGCGACAGTCGAGTGCATAAAGTCTCCAACATTTCACACTTAATTTTGTCGGTTATTTAAGTGCATCGTCCGACTTTTTGAAGTGCAAATACTACAAAAACATCATAGAATAGTGCATAAGTATGCGATTTAGGATGCACCTAGTATTTTGCATAAAGAAAATTAAACCTAAGGGTATTGAGAGATATATTTTTTTTTTCATTACAGAAATTAGAATTTGGGGGAAAAAAAATGCTTAATTGCCATAAATGACAAATAATGCCATGGTACAAAATTTTGTTAATTCATGCCAGTAATTAGAATATAATTTTTTAGGTTTGTCTTCAGATTTTGGGGTGACCCAGATATACAGTAGTTACTTGTAGGGTTTGGATCAAAGCTTTAATTTTTTTCATTTAATGATAAAGACTGTTTTCTGTTCCGTCCCTTGTTCACGCTCCACATTTGCAGTCGATGCCAGAATACAGTGAGATAATAAAGACGCCAATGGACCTGTCGGTGATCAGAAGCAAACTGGAGGACAGAAATTACAAGAGCACTGAGGACTTTGTTGAGGATGTCAGGTTGATTTTCAAAAACTGTGCAACTTTCCACAAGGTATGCTACCTCGCATTGATTTACAATATTATTTTCAAGATATAAGGGATGATTCTTCAATTAGGGGAACTTTCTGTCTTTTAAGTTGGTTTTAAGAAAAGAAAAAAAAGCATAAAAATAGTTTTATTAGATTATACATAGCTTTAAATGTTTTATGTGTAATTTTTTTTATTTATTAATTTATTTAGGGCTTGTTGCCGACCTTTTTAAACCTTCCATCTATAACAAAGTTTTAAATTCACAAAACTTCTATTTTTAATTTTTCGAAAAACTTTCCAGTTAATTTGGTATTGGTGTACAATAGTTTTTTTTTTTTTTTTTTAAAGAATAGCCATCCGAAAGACTGATATCATTACCATTACATTCAGTTCAGTAAGTTTTATAGGTTAATTGACTACTAGATAATGTGTTGTGTTAACCAAAGCCTGTTGGAAGATTGTTATAAATGTTTTAACATAGTTTGAAGGGTTAGTTCACCCAAAAAATGTACTGTATTTGTACTTAATCTCAGTTGTTTCAAACCTATATGAATTTCTTCTGTTGAACACAAAAGAACGGTGGTACAAACAGTGGTACAGCTTGAATGAGGTAACCCATGTGACGTGTAATGTTGTGTATTCACGTTGTTTGTAGGAAGACACTGAGATGGCCAGTGTGGGTGCTAATCTGGAGAGTTACTTTGAGGAACAGCTGAAGCTCTTGTATTCAGACCATACATTTCCTGGCGTGAAGGAGGAGAGCGTTGCTTCTTTGTGTCCTGATGATACAAGTCTCTTATCAAAGACGCCTCCACAAGACACTTCCCCTGCTGAGGAGATTGTGAAACCCTCCAGTGAAGATCTCCCTCAGGGGGAACCGCACAATAAAGACATTGAGAAGAAGCCAGAGAACTTAAGTTCTCCTGCAGGATCCAGTCCAGCAGATGCTGAAACAGACAGTAAAGTGACTAAAGATCCAACTTCCTGAAATAATCTTCCTTGTTCATCCTCTAAAGACTGGATGGTGACATGCACTTTCCTAGAGTGTGGAACCTCTGGTTCAACTGCAATAATTATACTGTACATTTTAATTGTTTTAAGCATTTGGAAAATAGACAGTTTGACCACTAAAGATGTAATATAGCAATGCAATGTGGAATATAGGCATAATAAATACCTATAATAATACATCTAAAAGATGTCTGTTTGAATTTCCGTTTTATTCATGTGCTGAAATGAAAGATGGCAAATTACATAGTTCACTTTTAAATTATAGTTCACTCAAAAAAAAAAAAAAAGGTTATTTATTAATTGTTATTTTCTGTCAAACACAGTAGACATTTTTGAGTTGCTGCTCTTATCTATATATAGTGAGAGTTGCATGATGTCTGTCAAGCTTCAAACAGAAACAAAAACATTTCTCTGCAAAGATAACATTATGACTGTGTTCATGTCCAGATTACAAATGCAGCATCACACACACATGCACAAAAACTAATTTAAAACCACGAAACTGCTTAAGTAGTTATGGTTTGAGGCATCAAAATAGACAACAAATAGAAGTATAGGAAGTATGTAATGGCCAATATGAATAACATACATACACTCCCTGACAAAAATCTTGTTGCTTATCCAAGTTGTAGGAACAACAAAAAATAACTTGACTTCTAGTTGATCATTTGGAATCAGAAGTGGCTTATATGAAAGGCAAAGGCCTCTAGATTACGCACCAAAATAAAATCTCATGTCTTGATTTTTAATTATTTAATTAGGACAGAAAGGTCAGACTTTGCTTAGACAAAAGTCTTGTCACTTAACAGAAATAATGTACAGTACAGAGCATAAAGTCATGGTGCAGTGGAAAAAGAATTAATATTGTGTGTGACTCCCATGAGCTTGGAGGACTGCATCCATATGTCTCGGCAATAACTCAGATAACTTATTAATAAAGTCATCTGGAATAGCAAAGAAAGCATTCTTGCAGGACTCCCAGAATTCATCAAGATTCTTTGGTTTCATCTTCAATGCTTCCTCCTTCATCTTACCCCAGACATGCTCAATAATGTTCATGTCTGGTGACTGGGCTGGCCAATCCTGGAGCACCTTGACCTTCTTTGCTTTCAGGAATGTTGATGTGGAGGCTGAAGTATGAGAAGGAGTGCCATCCTGCTGAAGAATTTGCCCTCTCTTGTGGTTTGGAATGTAATGGGCAGCAAGAATGCCTTGATACCTCAGGCTGTTGATGTTGCCATCCACTCTGCAGATCTCTCACACGCCCCCATACTGAACGTAACCCCAAACCATGATTTTTCCTCCACCGAACTTGACTGTTTTCTGTGTGAATCATGGGTCCATGCGGGTTCCAATAGGTCTTCTGCAGTATTTGTGATGATTGGGATGCAGTTCAATAGATGATTCATTGGAAAAATCAACCTTCTGCCACTTTTCCACAGTCTATCCTTCCTGCAAGCTGTGGGCCTTGGCAAATGCAACACGATTTTTCAGTTGTCTTCTGTATTTAATGCTGGTTTCTGAGCACTAATTCGGCCATTGAGACCACTGCGTGAGAGAATTCAACAAACTGTTCTTGTAGATACAGGGGTTTCTGGTGACCAGTTCTTATGTAGCTCTGCTGCAGTTGAAAAAATGGCTGGCCCTGGACTGTCGAACCAACAAACGGTCCTCTCGAACACTTGTCTTACGGGGTCTGCCTGACCTGGGCCTGTCATGACCTTCACCAGTTTCTTCAATCTTTTCCTTATCCTCTCCACTTGACGATTAGATACATTAAAGATGTCTGCCACCTCAGCAGGAGACTTAGTCTTCAGGCTCTTTATGATCAGCACTTTGGTCTGTGGTTGAATCTTTGGCATGCTGTCAGAGGTCAGGATGAATTTCAAATGAAGGTTGGGTGTGCTGGGGTTCTTCTTCTACACACCTGGGAATGTGTTAATTACAGTATTTGTCACAGGTGAATCTCTAATCTGTGATTGGTTGAATCCTTTAAAGATGTGACAAGACTTTTGTCACATCTTCACAGTCAATAATTACGGAGTAAAAGAATAAAATCAAATGTAACAATTTATTATCAGTCAGGTAAATATATATTCTGCCAATTACATACCCAATTTAAAGATATCAAATCAATACAAGACATCAAATTCTCAAAGATGAATCTAAGATTGAAAGATGCATACCTGACTTCTAGTGAAATACATAGTATGAAGTGAAGAGACACACACCACACTACAGGCTTTCTGGTTACAGAATCGCCCTGATCCTTTTGCTGCAATCCTTTAAATACCTCAGACCAAGACAAACATCCCCCGAGATGAAGACAGAAACTAACAATTGGAATTTGATTAAGTCAGGTCCCAGACCAGTGTAGTTTACACCTCAAAGGGAACAGAAGGTAATTTACATGGAAGACCCTGGAAAAGGGCACTCCCATTACAGTAATCAAAATATCTCTTGACTCTTAGGATCTGTATTCTCTTTTAGTCTACTTTTGTAAGGTTGAGACCATTGTACCAGGCACACTGAGACATTTCAAATGATACCAAACATATATAGTCACTTGTTGTATACACTTAACATTGCATAGATTTAGAGTGAGTTTCAGGTGAGAGGGAAAGGATGGGATCATAGTGTGAGGAGGGAGTGTGATGGTGAGGTGTGAACTGCTAGGCGTGGTGTGTCTCCGATGGCACTGTTACTTATGCAGGAGGGTGTTCAAGAGAGTGTTCAAATGTTAATTATCAGGAAAGTCCTTTGTTCTCTTAGGGAGAAGTCGTCCTTCAGTCCAGACGGTCCGACTCCAGCCTTACATATATATGTATGTATGTGTAATGTTTCAATATATATTTGAATCCATAAACAACAAAATTTAAGCCTCAAGATTGATTTCTGATGTTTCACTTGTTTTGCTCCATTGCTCGCTCCATAGGATCCTAGTGGCTGTAACCATAAAATGCTATTTTATGTAATTTTTCCCCACCAGATGGCATCAGAGAAACTCAGTGCTTCAATTCCAAGGCCATCCATTGGTTTTTGATAAAAGGAGACTGAAATTGTCTTTATTTATTTTTTTATTTATTGTGAAATAAGGTACAAACACTGCTTATTTGCATATATTCTTAAAATATCCAGAATAAAAGGTAAATATCATAAAAATCACTATATATATATATATATATATATATATATATATACAGAAAAAAACCTACATAAATATTTAGAAAAAAATTATAAAATATATATATGTATATCTTATACTTGCCAATACTGATACCTGAATTTTCATTGCTGCAGTTTATTTTATTTTATTTGAAATAATGAGTAGAGAAACCAAAAGAGTGAATCACACACACACACACACATATATATATAAGATATAGAAAACATGCATTTTGTAAAAATATGTAACCGTAAACACATTTGAATGTAGATTTCTGACATGTAAATTAGAAAGGTAGATGTGTAGAGTTAAATCAATTTTGTGAGTTCAGTTAAAGACAGCTTTATAATAATTTAATGTCACATCTTCATAATGCAGGTCACGTCCTCATGTTTACTGTATTCTGGAGTATTGCAATTAGAGACGCAATCTGGACCCCTCAGGTGTAAACGGAGCCTGTGTTTATTTTTTAATGCCGGGAAACTGGTTTTGTTCGTACTCCTGGAATGCTTGTAGTTTGACTGGTTATGAAGAAAAACATTTCTAGTCGCAGACAAGTTTGAGGGCTTCAACAAGTCCGTCACCACTTCAGAGGAAGTCATTATTCATGGAAAATTAATAAATACTTGTGCTATTGTATATTTCAGTTTGTGATTCTGATCTGCCTAAGGTAGGCTACAGCGCACTTCAGTTTAGTTTCACTTGTGGTTTCACTCTGCAAACAATCGAGTAACATGCATGCAGTTCATATGGGTGCTTCATTTCATCGTCTTAATCTAAAATGTCGTATTTGAATTTCATTTCGTGGTTCATATAATGCTTAAAATAGGCCTATGTTGAACATTTACAAACTATGTACAATAGCAAACTGTATTGTAACAGTGTAATATATATTATGGATGTGAACACGTGTTGCGGTGTTCGTTTTTCCAGGTCATTTGGTATAAGATCAAAGTTTACTTTGATGCGAACTGTGTAGTGTATGTATAAAGTTGAACCCAAAACTTGTCAAAATATCCACTTGTCTTGATGTGTATCGAATAGCTAAGTCCAAGTCTAGTCGTTTCAAGTTAGTATCTCTAAAGCTGTTTACTATTTGTTTATAGCACATCTTTAAGCTACGTGGGTCATTCTACAGAAACATCCACTTTTGGTATGGCAAAATGTCTTAAAATGTATTTCTTTTTTTTAACATTTAAACTTAGACCACATTATTAGATTAACTTTATTTCAAGACCACATGTACCATTTCTTTTGTCACTGGTGCTACCTTCTTTATAAATATTAAAAGATATTATGAAAGATTTTTTTTTTCAGCACGTAGTCAGAGTTACAGAAAAATAGTGAAAATGCAAGAAATAAGGAGATTGTTTTATTTAATGTGAAAGAAAAAACAGTACAGTAACACAGCACAGTAACACCAGTGACATACATAAGACCTGATATACTGATCCCATAAGGAAGGTAACACCAGTGACAATTTTCCGAAAAAATGCATTTTACAAAATGCCTCCTGTAAGGTATCAAACCATTTGTTGTCAATCATGGTATACCCACTAAATTGAGTAGTTTAATCCATTTGTATTATAGTTATTTTTATAATTCCCTAACAATAAATAGGTCATACCAGTGACGTCAACTAAAAGCTTCATATGAAATCCTGAGATAAATGAGAAAATTTCTGATAACTGAAAAGAAACAGTGGACTTAACATGGGCCTTTTTCATAGATCTTTAGAAAATAGGAAGGAGGAAGTCAAGTGTGATTTTTATTTCAAACAGTAACGGTTTTGGTCAAACGGTAACACCAGTGACACAACTTGGGGGACCGCTGTTTTCATTATATATGTTATAATATTTATTCAGCATTTTGCTTTATTATGCCATTTATATCATATATTTGATAGTTATGAATACATTATTGTATTTTAAATGGTAGGAAAAAAAAACGTTTTTGAATGCAAAATAAAGCACTTTCCCTCTGTGCATGGCTGTGGGGACAAGCAGTTTTGTGGTGCTTGGAATTCTTTATAATTAATTAAAAACAAATATTGCCATATTGATGGCGCAAGAAGGTTCAAATAACATATTGTTTTATTTTAAAATATAAAAAAATTGTAACCCTAATGTGTTTTTCAATTGTAATATTTCTGTAAAGGCTAGGGACAGAAAAATGGACATTTCTGTAGAATGACCCACATACGTTTTTAAAAACTCACAGTGTTGTACATAGTCTCCGCACTCATGGTGTCCTAGACCAGTGGTTCTCAACCACATTCCTGGAGGACCCCCATCACTGTCCAACTGAAATTTGGGTATAGAAAATCATGATTTTTTTTTTTTTCGGGAGAAGGGCCTCCTTCAGAGAACGCAACCACGAGTGTATTATCAGCGTTTATATTCTTTTGTTATCTTATGTAGGCTTTGGACCAGGAAACGATAATATTAGAAATAGATGATATAGATCAAGTGGTTCGCTAATCCATGAACTTGAAAGTGCAGGACCAGGATTAAGAACAGATATTTTTTCTGTATTACCGTATCTGTATCAATAGATGTTAAGTTAGGGCACTTCACCAAAGTGTTTATTTTAATAGAAATGTAGCTAATACACTGGCATTAAAAATACAGAAACATTTTATACAAGCTAAAATATTCCAGATTCCATTATAATTCGGTATCAAATTTGAAATTAACCATCTTAATATAATTATCTATCTATCTATCTATCTATCTATCTATCTATCTATATATATATGTTTGTCAGGTTTTGGTCATTGGTAATTTTATGTATCTAATTCAAATAAATAGAAACTGATTTTATTTTGAAGGAAGTTTTTTTTTTTTTTTTTATGTAAAATGACTGTCCAGTTTTTGTCATTTTATCTTCACATGCAGAACTGACATCTTCATGGAGACACTGATGAATGCCCCCTGTAAGATGAGTGTCAGTGAGGAGGGAGAGCAGAGGGTTGTTGTTCACTACCAGAACCAGAGAGCATCATTTCCAGAGCCCAGCTGTGTGTCTATGAAGAGTGACATATCTATGCATCATCCCCTTGATCTCAGTGAGGAAACATTTAACACCAGGTGAGATGATAATCAGTTACAATGTCATTCTCATAAAATATAGTATGCGTTTATGTTTTAATGTAGTTAAAGCTAGTTAATCAGATAAATGCAACAAACAAATTGCATCAGGAGCTCTGTAGTGACAGCCCACTCCCATAAAATTCCAGCTGTGTTTCTCTCCAAATGCAGAAATAAAATCTTGAAGACACAGAAAAACGCCACCTCAAAACTGAGTCCCTTTGAGGTGAGAGAGGAGGGGGATTTTGTTCATTACCAGAACCAGAGAGCATCATTTCCAGAGCCCAGCTGTGTGTCTTTGAAGAGTGATAGATCTATGCATCATCCCCCTGATCTCAGTGATGGAACAGTGACCTCAGTCTGTGTGTGAGTACAAATTCTCCTGCAGTGAAACAAGTAAGGTTGCCACCTTCAGTGTAAGAAAGTAAGGGATTATATTCTAATATTCAATTATCTGCTTAATAATGTCTTAAAATTGTTAATTATCTGTCTACCAAGCTCTAATATGTATGGAATATTATAATAATAGTAGTGCTGTGAAATGATTAATCGTGATTAATCGCACCTAAAATAAAGTTTCTGTTTACATAAAATATGTGTGTGTACTGTGAATATTTATAATGTATATATAAATACATACAGCATATATTTTGAATATTTTTACATGTACTTATAGTTACATTTAGTCATTTAGCAGACGTTTTTATCCAAAGCAACTTACAAATGAGGACAATGGAAGCAATCAAAACCAACAAAAGAGCAATGATATACTGTAAGTGCTATAACAAGTCTCAGTTAGCTTAACACAGTACACATAGCAAGTCTTTTTTTTATAATATAATAAAAAGAAAACAGATAGAATAGAAAAAGAAAAAGAGCAAGCTAGTGTTAGAGGTCTTTTTTTGCTTTTGTTAATTGTATAATAAATAAAAAGAAAACAGATAGAATACAAAAAGATTAATAAGCTAGTTAGTTTATTTTTTTAAGAAAACAAGCAGCAAATGAATAGAGTGCAAGTCTAAAAGGGACAAGTGGGTTTTTTTTAAGAATAGAATTAGAATAGAGAGTGCTAGAATTAGAGGGTCAAGTAAAGATGGAAGAGATGTGTTTTAGCCGATTCTTGAAGATGAAGAAAGTCCATAAAAGTGACATTGTGCTTCTTTGGGATGGCACAATCAAGCGACGATCACTTGCAGAACGCAAGGTTCAAGAGGGCATGTAAGTCTGAAGTAATTAATTTAGGTAAAGGGGTGCAGAGGCAGTGGTGATTTTGTAGGCAAACATCAATGCCTTGAATTTTATGCGAGCAGCTATTGGTAGCCAGTGGAAATTGATAAACAGAGGTGTAATGGTGTATATTATATGTATATTCGTATAATTTATATCATATAAAAATATATTTAATATAGAAAAATAATATATTTTTCTTAAATATATACATGCATGTGTGTATTTATATATACATAATAAATATACACAGCACACACACATATATATTATGTAAAAATAACCTTTTATTTTTGATGCGATTAATCACTTGACAGCACTAATAATAGACTGGCTAAATTAAAAAATAAAAAAAAATATATGACATACAATATCATCTTCAGTGTACGTCTGTGGTAACAGGAATTGAGAAATGTTAGTCTAGGTCTTTTACCTTATAGCAGCATGGACTGTGAGTAAATAAAAAAGAATTTCAGCAATTCAGCCCTATATTTGCCATGTGCAAGCCTGTTTGCACCACTGAATAATAATAATAATAATAATAATAATAATAATAATAATAATAATAATAATAATAATAATAATAGTAATAATAATGTAATTAAAAAAGTAATAGCAAATTTTTCTCACAATTTGACATTTTTTCTAAGAATTGTTAGATAGAAATTGGCAATTGCTAGTTATGAAGTCATAATTGCCAGATATAAGGTCATAATTATGTGTTATAAGGTCAGAATGGCAAGATATAAAGTCGCAGTTATGACTCATAAAGTCAGAATTGCATTTTTTCCCCTCACAATTGACTGACTATTTTTCTTGCAGTTGTGACTTTATATCTCTCAATTCTGACTTATTTTTTCAGAATTTTGATATAGACTTGCAATTGCATGTTATAAAGTCAAATTCTGAGGAAAAGAATGACTATTTTCTTACAATTGAAATTTTATATCTGAATATTTCTCAAAATTGTGACTTTACAGTAGGTGGCCAACCAAAACGAGCTTTTTGCCGCCGCCGCTTCAAAAAAAATAATCAGCATCTTACTACTGATTAGTGCTTCAACAACAACAAATCAACTAAAGAACAAGCGCATAAAAGCACATTTTCGTAAATAGCCGTCAGCTTTGCCTCACCGATGTGTTACATTTGACAGCTGCAGTCAGAGAAAATGAAAGAAAAACACTGTAGTTAAATTATTGAATATTCATAGATTAAAGTTTAGTACTTATGAAGTTATGTGCGTTTCTTAGAACGAATTCAAGCAGGACAAATGTAAAGCCTATGAGCCTGTGCTTATATTTTCTCTAAGCTACACATATTACACCATATTTTAGATTTGAAACATTTAATAGGTATGCAGTATTATTTAAATAATATGAATTATGTGTTATATTATCCTAAAGAAATGGTGGTTTACTTTGTATCGGAGCATTAAAAGTGGTCTATTTTAATGAGCTAGGCTACATGGATTTATATGCAAAATGTCAATATTCTCACATATTAGGCCTATATTTGTCACAAATACATTTTTAATTTATATTTTAAAATTCCCCTAATAAAACAGCATGCATATTTGTCATGCACTACTTTGTTATTCGTTATTCAGAAAGGTAAGGCCAATAAAAGAAACTCCAGAAGTCCGGGTGTGAGAGGAAGCTGTGAATGGCCTCCTTGTTTGTTTGCCATGCTGCTCTTCTTATAGTGCTCCTGCTTCTTATCAGGTGACTGATCACCTGACAGGCCAACCATACAGTTCTTAAAGACAAACATACACTAAAATGGTTAAGAGGCATAAAATGGACATGAGAAACATGAAAACCAATTAAAACTCTATAATACATAAAATCAATGTAATAAATAGAGCGGTTAAAACATGTCCCTTATCTGACAGTGCCACAATTTTGGCCTAATTAAAACAAGAAACGAATGAATTAAACCTGCACGATTTAGCTAAATCATTGAACTCTAAAGAATTGACAGATTAATAAAACGTCCTCACGTTTAAACTCAAGTTCTCTCATTATAATCAACAGTGCAAACGATGTAAAAAAGTTTCATTAATTGACAACTTCAGTGATTTTAAAGGGAGCCTTTTTTACTTGCTTTCATACAATTTAAGTAAAAAAAATATATATATGCAGCCGCATTTAAATGCAGGTGTGTATCATATTCCTTAAAATATCAGAGTGCAAGATTTGCGTGGCAAGCATGATGCTGAGTGTGACATGCAGCATTTATTCTTATTTGTCTACATATTTTATCTTCATTACAAATCTTGTTTGGTATTATTTTGGATAACTGCATGTAAAAAAATTATTTACTTTGTAATGCACATGCAAAATGTAAAACTTCCATCTTATGCGCAGTCTATAGAATTTTATAATTATTTGTACAATAATATTTAACTTACCCTGTTTTATATCTTTATTATTTAATGCAAAAGAGATTTATTAAAACAAGTTTATAAGAGTCATGCATCCGTTTAATCTTGATCAAGAACAATGAATGATCAATGATTTGGAGCGGCATGGGCCGTTAGATCATTTTAAAACGTCAAATAGCCTTCAATTAACAGGTTATAACTGCATCTGTCTCAGTTGTAGACTTGTGAAGATTATTTTTTAATACGTAACCGAAAAGAAATGTGCTCTACTGTTATTCATATTCAAGTGTTTGTGTGAAAATTATTAATGTGCATGCATGACAGGGAGGCACCCTCTCGATCACTTGAATTTTTTTCCTGAAAATGAAATAATTAAAAATTAGGGTGCCTCACATACATGAGAAATATATCTAAAGAAAGCTTGAAATTTAAGCATTATGTAATCTGTTAAGGTTGCATTTCTCTTTAAAAGCGCATACAGTATACTGTGGAGATTAGAGTCAGCACTGTGAATTTCATCTTGCAGCCGACAAGAAAGCATTTGTTTATTAATAAATAATTTAAATGTCTCCTTTTTCACAATTATTAGGCTACTTCTGCCTGTGCTTTGTTGCAAACTTAATGCGTGTGCGGAATATATTAAGGATCAATATGGATTAGATGTTAATTTAATATAAACGTGCGATTAGTTGAATAATGACTTAAATGAACGACTAGGGTACTAGTAACTAGAAAAATCTTACGTGGGGGGCAGACCTATTAAATATCCTGTTGACATCTGTTAAAGTGTTTAAAGCATTATATATGCGTTTGTAAAAATTCTGAGAAGATTTTCGTGAATCCGGCCCCAGGTTTTGACGCTGAATGTCACACCAGTAACGAATTGCCCAGTAATGAAACTAAAAATAATTAGGCCTACATGATGTCTCGGGACACTTTCTTATTACTGCAATATATTTTTACATTTGTATTGCCAAAATGACTGCAGCGTTGCCGCGAACAATGAAAACTGAAAATAGTAGCTACAAATACATTAAGAACAAATGTTTTTGTCTCTTTGGCAGATGCGCGTCTCTTTTGCCAGTTTCTTTGTCTCTCTCTCCGAGGCGCCTCATCTCTCCTAAGAAAAAAAAAACATATTATATTGTAATGTATCTAATACTCTGTTTGCAGTTGCAAAAATGTCAAAAGCCAAACCAAACGAGGCATTTGTCCTACTTTTTAGAGATTTGGTCGCAAGGCAAGTCAGTGGAAGGTTTTTTTTTTTTTTTTTTTTTTTAAGTGCAAGGTCTAGAGACGTGTTTTAGAGGCTGAATTTCTTTGAACTTGAGCGCCGTGTTTTAGAATGATGTAGGCCTTTATGCATGAGAATTATGTGTGCGAGAAACTGCTAAACACCTGAGATGAAAGCACAGAATCCGAGTGATTTAATCTAAAAAAGCTACTTCTCAAAATATACAATTTAATATTAAATCAAAAAAAAAAAAATCGCATAGCCACCAAATTCAAAAATCTGACATCCAGATACAGATGGTAGAGTACTGAATAAAATGAAATCGCATAGCCACCAAATTTAAAAGTCTGACGTCCAGTAAATAAAAATGTGAGCAGTTTTAGGCAGCCGTTTTACCACAAATATAGACAAGTGATACCACCACAACCACCAGAAATACTTAATTGTGTCTGCTTTACAATGAAACACAAGCTCTTTGCGACCAATTCCCTGACATAATACATTCATTGAGATCCATTTAACAGATGCATCACATCAAACAATAACAACACAAACAGCAACAAACAATAACAATACAGCGAAAAAATTAAACTACGATTATCTAGCCCTCTATCAAACATGAAAAAAATATTCCATCATAGCTTACTCAGTAGTGCTGCTTTCTTAATTGCACTGCTTTCGCAGGAATTTGTGTCAGAGTAACAAAGCAGAGGCCCTGCTTTGACTAAACCTGCTCTGCAAGTTTGAAACCCTCATAAGACACTGTCCATATAAAGAGCAAGAGATTCACACCTTTATTTCAACCCCCACAAGCTACACAGAACTACCCCCAACCCCCTCCAGCTGAAGTGAATTCAGTCTGTTTTTTGGCCACGAGGAACAGTGTGTTGTCATGCTACTGTGTTGAAATATGCTACACCTGCACTCAAAGCAGCTCTACTCTTTTTATTAATTATTTTCTCCCAGGCCATATTATTATTTTCACCAGACCATAATAATAACAAATTCACAATTAATAATTAATCACTGGTTTTGCAAAAATCATTGTTATTTGTGAACGTGGGGCGTTTGAAGAAGGATTTAAGACCAAGCGGAATCCTCTGCCAGCTGCTCCCGCTTCACAGCAAGCGCTACTTGCGCTAACTGCACCCACGCAGGTTCACCGTCAGCGTTCTGATTTTACAAAATCAGTTGGAGGCGAATGCAACTTATTGATCATGAGACCAACATTTAGCAAGGCAGGAAAACATTCAGTATGCCTGAAGGAAGACGTATCCCTTTGTAAGTTAATGTTCACACGTGTTTCTGTATAAATGACAAAAAAATCATAATTAGCAAAAATATGCCAAAGTGGACCACTTCTCACGCCTTATGGCATGGTGAACGGCTGCGATTTTTCCAAGAATATGTGCTCGAGGCACCAGTGCGATCAAACAGCTGAAACAGAAAATACTCAATTTTAGGTCACACAGTAAAGGCATAATTCAAAACTGCAAAGTGTTAGCAGTTTGAAAAATCAAGAATAATAGCAGAGTTAATAAGATTTATTTCTAAATGCTGAACCGTTGTCATTTCGCTCTGCATGTGGAACCTGAAGGACTTATTATTACTTATATTTTTTATTATTTATTTTTTCTACCAAATGAAAACATTTAGCTTTTAATCCGTGTATACATATATATATATATGTATATATATATATATACATATAGGCATATATACTTAATGAGTGTTAAATAACAATAGCATGCATAACAGCCTTTGTGTAAAGGTCTTTCTTTTAATTTTTGATGTGTAGACTGTAGCCTAAGACTATCCCACATCTTGAAATTAACTCACTGTAAATTTTCTAATGGTTTTTAAGGATGTTACAATGTTATATTATACTGTTATTGTTGTTTTACTTCAACCTTTCATCTCAGTTTACAAACAAACATTTTATAATTAAAATTTAACTTGCAGTTAACACCGCGGCCCTGTGGGGGCGGTACACGCAGCGATATTACCCATTCTGGGGTGCGTTTCCCAAAACCATAGTTGCTAAACTGTTAGCAACTTACTTGGTTGGCAATGGGAAATTGCATTGCAACCAACAAAGTTGCTGACTTTGTTAATTAACTATGGTTTTGGGAAACGCACCCCTGTTTGTCCACCTATTGTATATCTTGTGATTCCACAATTCTGACTTTATAACTTGCAATTGTGAGTTTCTATCATACAGTTCTGACTTTATAACTCGCAATTGCGAGTTTATATCATGTAGTTCTTAGACAAAAAGCCAAAATTGAATGAAAAAGTTAGAATTGCATACGGATGGACTTGAGCACAACAATGCTTTTAAAAATCACACAGGTTGTGGTGCATTTTAAAATTTGCAAACATACTTTGTTTGAGTGTTTTAAGCATCATAAACATTTTCCTCACAAGAGACAACAAGGCAGATTAATATTTTTCCTTCATTGCGTGAGGGAAACTGCTCAGCATTATTATTATTATTTTTTATCAAGCTTTACCAAAAAGACAATAAGAGTTCTAAAATGTCCTTGTGTCATTTTCATGTATTATCCTCAGTCCCCTCTAAAAATTTAATTCTGGCCTAGGTCGGAACAAGACCAACAAGCACGGCGAATTGAGCGGTAACATGCTTTGATTTGTTCAGCAGATCCAATCAATATCCCTGTTATAGAGTGTCAAATGAACAGTGTTTCATGGGTGTATTTTTCAGAGAGTAAATGTAATACCGAAATAACGTATTTCTCACTTTACAAATGAGAATTGACAATTAGTAATACAAATAACTTCTGTATGTAAATAAGCAAAATTGCCGAGGGAAAGATAAAGGAATGACAAAAACAGTAAAAAAAGAGACAAGCAGACAGCACAACAACTGACGTAAAGCCACAGAGCCTTAAATGAAATCATCTAAGAAAAAAAAACACACACACCAGAGGATCCTTAACCTTAAGCAAAAACAGCATTAACATCTTCACATATTAGTAAGCTTGACTTTATTTCTTCCATACTTGTAGACAAGTTGTTACTGAGAATGAACTGGTTTAAGGTTTAGCTGTAGGTAATTTTGTTGTTTTATAGAAAATATTTGGCTCATTGATAATGAAATAAAGTGGCAAACATAATTTTGTGAACCAATTTAAAATTTGTACATAATGGCATTATTTACTCATTAAAAATGATCTGATCTCAGTTTAACTCACAAATACAGACAAACACAATCTAACTATAATAACACAAACAGCTGTACTTCTCACATTTTTGAATATATTTTGTAATCATTCACAGTGGAGGGTAGAGAAAGCAAGTGAAACTTACTCGAGACCCACAGTACCCCTTGTACATGCCACTGATTTTTAAAAAAGAAGTATGTAAATTAAATTGTAGAGCAAATTCTGTGTGTGTGTGTATATATATTATTACTAACATAAAAATAAAAACATAACTAAATGTATATTGTTGACATATATAGTTGCTACATATAAAAACTATCATACAGATATTTTAACCTGCATGTAAATATATAAATTTTGGGGATTTTATATTTGTTACTATTGTAACAATATTACTATTGTATAAATTTCTGTATGGGGTCCTGTGGAAGACTTTGATTGCATGGTTCACACTAAACTTTTTTGAGAAAAATTAATTTGTCAGTAAACCAGACTTTGTGTGCCTCTATCTAAAGGGCAGGGCACACATTTTCAATCCCATCTTAGCTTTTGGAAAAGTAGTAACACAGATGTCTACACATTGACAGACTGGTGGACTGGAAACAGTAGCTAAACATCTGTTTTACAAATTTTCCAAAGGCGAATTCTAGTAATTTATTATATAATATTATTTCAGTGGCTTCAATGTCATTTTGAAAAGTATAACTGCTTTTGTGTTATCAGTTATGTCAGATTATCAACTTTTGTTATTTCGAGATCACAAGTCAAGTCAAGTCACCGTTATTTGTGTCAAAGCTGCTTTACAGTATAAAAAAAGGGAAATAGTATGTCGAAATAGTGTGCCGTTCTCCTCTGGCCAGAGGAGACCAGCAGTTTAATTCTAGGTTATAACAAAGTCAGATTGTGCAGAGGACTCATCTGGTTCCCCGGTCTTGTCCCGATGGCCGTCTAGATAATGAGGGGTTCTGCCTCTGGGGCTCAATAAAATTAATTTGTGATTACGAGCAAACAAAAAAGAAAAGTAATAAAAAATAAGTGAGCATGTCTGGACATACAATTTCTGGGGTTGTTTAAGCATCCTCTGGTGAGATTTTGGAAGATTCTTTGTGATCTTTTATTTGCAGGAGATTTTTACTAACTGCCATTTAAACAGTAAAGCTGATCTGTCATAGTTTCTGAAAAAAAAAAAAAAAAAAAGTCTGGGTCTGTATTAAGCAGTTTATTGTGTCTCAGCTGGTTTTGAGAATGCCACATGGCTTTACTAGAATATTTAGTAGCTGCCCACTCTCTCATTCATTCTTTGTATTGTTCCTGTTTCTCCAGTGTGGATAGAGATGATCAGACTAAAATCCTGAAGCAGGTTCTTCACCAACCAGTTGATGATGAACTACAGAGAGTCAAAGACCAACATAAAACCAGCATGAAGAACAAGTATGAAAAATTATTTGAGCCAGTCAAACTACAAGATAATCAAACCCTCCTAAACAGGATCTACACACAGCTCTACATCATAGAGGGAGAGAGTGAATGGGTGAATGAAGAACATGAGGTTTTACATGTTGAGAAAACACCCAGAACACAACACTCACAAGACACTCCAATCTACTGTAATGATATATTTAAACCCTCAACGGAACCAGGATGTGAGAAGAAAGACAAAATAAAGGTTGTTCTTACCAAAGGCATTGCTGGAATTGGAAAAACTGTCTCTGTACAGAAGTTCATTTTGGACTGGGCGGAGGGAAAAGCCAATCAAGATGTAGATTTTATGTTTGTGCTTCCATTTCGCGAGCTAAACTTGATTCAAGATAATCAGTACAGTCTTCACAGACTTTTGCTTGACTTTCATCCTAAACTTCATGAACTGAACCCAAGGAATTATGAGGAGTGCAAAGTTGTGTTCATCTTTGATGGTCTGGATGAAAGTAGAATTGCACTGATGTTTTCAGACAATGAGAAAGTTTCTGATGTGACTGAGGCTTCATCAGTGGGTGTGTTTATGTCAAACCTTCTGAAAGGAGAACTGCTTCCCTCTGCTCTCATCTGGATCACCTCCAGACCAGCAGCAGCCAATCAGATCCCTTCCAAATACATCAACCGTGTGACAGAAATTCAGGGATTTGATGAGCCTCAGAAGGAGGAATACTTCAGGAAGAGAATAAGTGATGAGGATCAAGCTAGCAGAGTCATCTCCCATATTAGAAAAGCAAGAAGCCTCCACATCATGTGCCACATACCAGTCTTCTGTTGTATCTCAGCCACTGTTCTTGAAAAAATTGTAAAACAAGATACAGAAATCCCACAAACTCTGACGGAAATGTACATCCACTTCCTGCTCATTCAGACAAGCATGAAGAATCTGAAGTATGAAGAGAGAGATACAGAAAAACTTATGCAGTCCAACAAAGAAGTGATTGTGAAACTTGGAGAACTGGCTTTCGACCAGCTGATGAAGGGTAATGTCATGTTCTATGAGGAGGACTTGAGAGATTGTTGCATAGACATCACTGACGCAGGGTATTCTGGGATTTGCACTGAGATCTTTAAGCAGGAATCTGTGATTAAGCACAGGAAAGTGTACTGCTTCATACATCTGAGCTTTCAGGAGTTTCTAGCTGCTTTCTATGTGTTTTTCTCACATTTGATGAAGAACATGGAGCCATTACAATTGTTTCTCCATGAAGAATGTGAACATTATGAATATAAGCAAGAGAGGTATCAGGGAAATGCTTTGTGTAAGTTACTAACGTCAGCTGCAAGCAAATCTCTTAAGAGTAAAAATGGACACCTGGATCTTTTTCTGCGGTTCCTGCTGGGCATCTCACTGGAGTCCAATCAGAGACTCTTACAGAATCTACTGACATACACGGAGAACAGCTCAGAAGCCATCAAAGAAACCGCACAGTACATTAAAGACACAATCAATTGTTATAATCTCTCAGCTGATAGATCCATCAGTCTGTTCCTCTGTCTACTAGAAGTGAATGACCAGACTTTATGCAAAGAGATTCAGGAGTATGTCAAATCAGACCAACACTCAGAGAAGAAACTCTCTCCTGTTCACTGCTCAGCAATAGCCTACATGCTTCAGATGTCAGAGGAGGTGCTGGATAAGTTTGAGCCTACAAAATACAACACATCATATGAAGGTAGATGGAGACTGATACCAGCTGTGATGAACTGCAGAAAAGCTCTGTGAGTATTGATTCATGTCATCTTACTATTCCGTACTATGAATGGTAATAGGCTCATAATTGAATATAATCTTGAATCAATAAAACAGTTAAAAAATATGGCAGAAAACTTTATTTATAAACTGTTTTGATGAAAATGTGAATGAGATTTTATTGAATTTTGTTGGTTGTATTGTTAGCTGTGTACAGTTTTATAATAGACCTTTCAAACATTTGAAAAACGTGAATTTTTTGAACAGTCATGTACATTTTTCAGTAAAGAATTATATTTAAAAAATGAAATTTTATCAATTTTGTCTCCTTATTATTTTAAATCCAGGCAAAAATGGGCTTCATTAGTTGAACAGTGTATTTACTAAATGTTACGTCCTGTGACATAGTCTTGTGTTTGTACTATGCTGGTGAATGTTTTCTTTCTTTTTTTTATTATCTCCCTTTCTTTCATGCAGCACTCCAAATCGTCCGCAGCTGAGGCTAATTAGGAGGAGCGTGGCTTTTCTGTTGGCAGCCTGTATAAAGCAGCAAAGAGACTGTGATTGAGAGAAATTCCCTCTCCAGCTATCCCAGACACTGTTGTGTGAACTGCTGTTGAAAAGAGAACTTATATTCTGTTGTGAAACCTGTTGTCTGAGTACAACAACCAATTTAGACTGTGTGAGTTTAAAATTTTAAACCGTGTAGGGAGACGGGCGCCAATTTATTTGGATTATTCATCCCCAAATTTTTCTCCTGTTTATTTCTTGCTAGTCAGGGAGAGAGGTAAGACAACTGTCTTTGCTTTTCTTTTCTTTTGTTAGGTAATTTATCTGGGCTTAAACTTTAGGAAGCCCTTGTTTTGTTTGTTATTTTGGCCTGGCCCTCTCCTGACGATCTGGTTATCATTTAAACTTGTTTGTTTATTTGTTTATCTTCGTTTGCCTTATAAATATATTGGTTAAACCATTAATAAAGAAAAACTTGGAACGCATACTTTTTCAGTTTCCTTTTTGTTACAAGGTGTTAATCAAAGGGTGTTGTGTAGCCTTTTGGATATGAAAGGTGAGAAGGATTTAGAGCTGGGATAGATGGAAAGGGAGTTTTCTCACATTTATTTATTTTTGTCACATCATTTGTTACTCCCCCTTTAAACCCCCTAGACCAAAGAAAGGGGAACGTAAAACTAAAGCATCAATGTTTTGGATTTGTTATGGTTTTCAGAGAGACTCTGAATCAGTCATGACCTGTGTCATGATCAGAGACCTTCATATATATCATGCACAGAATGCAGAAAACATTATTTTATTTTGTCCATCTCCATGTCATCCTCTGTTATAGACTTGCTGGATGTTGTCTCTCTAATCAGCACTGTGAAACTGTGTGTTCAGCTCTACAATCATCAAACTCCAATCTGAGAGAGCTGGACATGAGTAACAATGACCTGCTGGATTTAGGAGTAAGGCTGCTCTGTGCTGGACTGAAGAATTCACACTGTCAGCTGAACATACTGAGGTCTGACTTTCACATTTACTCATTCAATAAGTTCAGTTGTGTTAATGAATAGATGTTTCATAACTACAGCTAAGAAACTGGCTTAGACATCTTATATTAAACTATTTTTTTTCTATCAACCACTTTAATGTCAGTTATAGACAGGCCAGTAGTCATTATTAAGTCCAAAGTGTGGCCTTGGGTATGTGTAGGATGATTAACGAATTGCAGCAGATTAAAAGAGTCAATAGTGTTCAAAAAGTCTGTCGTTAGCTGTTTAGAAGGGCAACACACCTGGGGCCTGTACCATGATGGTAGCTGAAAAAATTCAGAGTTACAGAATTAGTTTTGAGTTGACAAAACCAAACCACTCCAATCCGGTTTTGTTGGTACCATGATCAAAGCTGATCATCAGCTTTCTTTGTCAGCTCAGGCTTTGATCCTGAGTTTGTGAAATGCATGCACATGACTGTGTGACATCACTGGTGTACAGCCAATCACATGCCTTGCAACACAGAGCAAGTATGAATCACTTCTCGCAAGAGACCCAGCGAGATTCCAAACTAAAGTTTAAAGGTTTTGCTAAAGATTTAGAGATTTTAGAATATGATGAATTTAAACACATTTACACTGAAAAATAACTGTTTTTATAATAACTGTTAAACTAAAATAGCTTGTGTGTAATGGATTAATAATAATATAAATCATATAATAGTTATAGAAATCATAAAATAAATTGAATTATCATTAAAGCCAGACCATTTTTTTTAAGTACTAGTGACTTTTAATTTGGAGCAAGAGAAGCTAGGGGAGCGATTTTGCATCAGACATGTGCCACTTTGTTCACACCTGATTGGTCCAATTTCAGTTTGAGATCTCTAACCCAGAACATAAACTTCCCTTGAGCATGTTAGCAGTGGAGAGTTACTATGGCAATGAATGCCACTAAAATCCAAGCCAATTTCATGGTACTTAAAACCCAGGATTGGTGCAAACTAACCTGTCTTCAAGGTACAGGCCCCTGGACATTGTCACATGATAAAAGAAACTGATCACGTTTAGTAATCAGATCTTAGATCCCCTGTGAACTCTATGAAAATTATACTATCTTTTATCTTTAAGTCAAGTCAAGTCAAGTCACCTTTACTTATATAGCGCTAAACAAAAAATATTGCATCAAAGCAACTGAACAACATTAATTAGGAAAACAGTGTGTCAATAATGCAAAATGACAGTTAAAGGCAGTTCATTATTGAATTCAGTGATGTCATCATGCAGCTCAGTTCAGCTTAAATCTTATCTGTGCAATAATTTGCAATCAAATCAACAATATCTCTGTAAATGAAGTGTCCCCAACTAAGCAAGCCAGAGGCGACAGCGGCAAGGAACCAAAACTCCATCGGTGACAGAATGGAGAAAAAACCTTGGGAGAAACCAGGCTCAGTCGGGGGGCAAATTCTCTTCTGACCAGATGAAACCAGCAGTTCAATTCCAAGCTGCAGCAAAGTCAGATTGTGCAGAAGAATCATCTGCTTCCTGTGGTCTTGTCCTGGTGGTCATCTGAGACAAGGTCTTTACAGGGGATCTGTCCCTGGGGCTCTAGTTGTCCTGGTCTCCGCTGTCTTTCAAGGCTGTAGAGGTCCTTTCTAGGTGCTGATCCATCATCTGGGCTGGATACGTACTGGATCCGGGTGACTGCAGTGACCCTCTGACTTGGATACAGACTGGATCTGGTGGCTATGGTGACCTCGGAATAAGAGAGAAACAGAATAATATTAGTGTAGATGCCATTTCTCTAATGATGTAGCAAGTTACATCGGGTGTTATGGGAAGTGTTCCCGGTTCTGGTTTAACTAATTAATGCAGCCTAAAAATCCTTTAACGTATTTGGATATTAGAAGCGTATTATTGTGCTATGTGTAAGCCAGGTTAAAGAGACGGGTCTTTAATCTGGATTTAAACTGCAAGAGTGTCTGCCTCCCGAACAATTTTAGGTAGGTTATTCCAGAGTTTGGGCACTAAATAGGAGAAGGATCTGCCGCCCGCAGTTGACTTTGATATTCTAGGTATTATCAAATTGCCAGAGTTTTGAGAACGAAGCGGACGTGGAGGATTATAATGTAACAAGAGCTCGTTCAAATACGGAGGTGCTAAACCATTCAGGGCTTTATAAGTAATAAGCAGGATTTTGAAATCTATACGATCTTTGATAGGGAGCCAGTGCAGTGTTGACAGGACCGGGCTAATATGATCATACTTCCTGGTTCTAGTAAGAACTCTAGCTGCTGCATTTTGGACTAACTGGAGTTTGTTTACTAAGCGTGCAGAACAACCACCCAATAGAGCATTACAATAGTCTAACCTTTAAACGCATGGATTAACATTTCTGCATTTGAGACTGAGAGCATAGGCCGTAATTTAGATATATTTTTGAGATGGAAAAATTTAGTTTTACAAATGCTAGAAACGTGGCTTTCTAAGAAAAGGTTGCTATCAAATAGCACACCTAGGTTCCTAACTGATGACGAAGAATTGACAGAGCAGCCATCAAGTCTTAGACAGCGTTCTAAGTAAATACATGCAGAGTTTTTAGGTCCTATAATTAACACCTCAGTTTTTTTCAGAATTTAGCAGTAAGAAATTACTTGTCATCCAGTTTTTTATATCGACTATGCATTCCGTTAGTTTTTCAAATTGGTATGTTTCGCCGGGCCTCGAAGAAATATAGAGCTGAGTATCATCAGCATAACAGTGAAAGGTAACACCGTGTTTCTTGATGATATTTCCCAAGGGTAACATGTAAAGCGTGAAGAGTAACGGCCCTAGTACTGAGCCTTGAGGTACTCCATACTGCACTTGTGAACGATATGATACCTCTTCATTCACTGCTACGAACTGATGGCGCTCATATAAGTACGATTTAAACCATGCTAATGCACTTCCATTAATACCAGCAAAGTGTTCTAGTCTATGCAAAAGAATAGCGTGGTCAATAGTGTCGAACGCAGCAATAAGATCCAATAGCACTATTAGAGAGATACAACCACGATCAGATGATAAGAGCAGGTCATTTGTAACTCTAAGGAGAGCAGTCTCAGTACTATGATACGGTCTAAATCCTGACTGGAAATCCTCACAGATGCCATTTTTCTCTAAGAAGGAATATAATTATGAGGACACTACCTTTTCTAATATCTTGGACAGAAAAGGGAGATTCGAGATCGGTCTATAATTAACTAGTTCTTTGGGGTCAAGTTGTGTTTTTTTTTGATGAGAGGCTTAATAACAGCCAGTTTGAAGGTTTTGGGGACATATCCTAATAACAATGAGGCTATTAATAATAGTCAGAAGAGGATCTATGACTTCTAGAAGCACCTCTTTTAGGAGCTTAGATGGAATAGGGTCTAACATACATGTTATTGGTTTAGATGATTTAACAAGTTTATACAATTCTTCCTCTCCTATAGTAGAGAATGAGTGGAACTGTTCCTCAGGGGATCTATAGTGCACTGTCTGATGTGATACTGTAGCTGATGGCTGCATAGTTACAATTTTATCTCTAATAGTATCGACTTTATAAGTAAAGTAGTTCATAAAGTCATTACTGCTGTGATGTTGGGAAATGTCAACACTTGTTGATGCTTTATTTTTCATTAATTTAGCCACTGTATTGAATAAATACCTGGGGTTATGTTTGTTTTCTTCTAAAAGAGATGAAAAGTAATCAGATTTAGCAGTTTTTAATGCTTATCTGTAAGATAGGTTACTTTCCTTCCAAGCAATACGAAATACCACTAGTTTTGTTTTCCTCCAGCTGCGCTCCATTTTCCGGGCTGCTCTCTTTAGGGTGCGAGTGTGCTCATTATACCACGGTGTCAGACTGTTTTCCTTAACCTTCCTTAAGCATTAAGAAGCAACTGTATTTAAAATGCAAGAAAAGAGAGAGTCCATAGTTTCTTTTACATCATCAAGTTGTTCTGAGGTTTTGGATATGCTAAGGAATTGGGATACATCAGGAAGATTACTTACAAAGTAAAAGTGATGGTTCTACCATACTTGTAACGAGAAGTAGAATTTACAGTTTTAGCTATATGAAATTTGCACAAAAATAAATAATGATCTGAGATATCATCGCTTGGCTGCATAATTTCAACACCATCAACATAAATTCCATGTGACAGTATTAAATCTAGAGTATGATTTCAACAATGAGTAGGTCCTGAGACGTGCTGTCTAACCCCAATAGAGTTCAGAATGTCTATAAATGCTGATCCCAATGCATCTTTTTCATTATCAACATGGATATTAAAATCACCACCAATTAAACTTTATCTGCAGCCAGCACTAACTCGGATGTAAAATCAGCAAACTCTTTAATAAAGTCTGTATGGTGCCCTGGTGGCCCAAACACAACAACAAACATCACAGGGGATTTATCATTAACATTTGTTTCTCTGGATAATGTTATATTAAGCACCAATACTTCAAACGAGTTATACTTGAAGCCTGCCCTCTGAGAAATCCTGAAAACATTTTTATAAATTGAAGCAACACCTCCCCCTTTACCTTTTGGACGTGGCTCATGTTTATAACAGTAATCTTGGGGTGTAGACTCATTTAAAATAATGTAATCATCAGGTTTTAGCCAGGTTTCTGTCAAACAGAGTGCATCTAGATTATGATCAGTGATCATATTATTTACAAAAAGTGCTTTCGTAGAAATGGACCTGATATTCAATAAGCCAAGCTTTATCATTTGTTTATCCATATTGCATCTGTTTTTTATTTGTTGAACCTCAATTAAATTGTTGCTCTTAAATTGGTTTGGACGTTTTTTGTATTTTCTAGCCCGGGGAACAGACACAGTCTCTATAGTGTGATATCTAGGTGAAAGAGTCTCTGTGTGCTGAGAATTAACTAACTTCTGTGATGTGAGGTGGCTAGCAGACGGTCGGTTTAGCCAGTCTGTCTGCTTCCTGACCTGGGCCCCAGTTAGTCAAGTACAAACTCTAAGACTATGTGCCATATTTCTAGAGAGAAGAGCGGCACCACCCCAGGAGGCATGAAGACCATCTCTTTTCAACAGCTACCAACAGCTGTGAGCAGCTACCGTCGGATCATCAGGATGGAATGAGAGATAGAGTTGAGTGTCATCAGCATAGCAATGGTATGAAAAGCCATGTTTCTGAATGACAGAACCTAATGATGCCATGTAGACAGAGAAGAGAAGTGGTCCAAGAGCTGAGCCTCGAGGAACCCCAGTAGTTAGATTTTGCGACTTAGACACCTCACCTCTCCAAGATACCTTGAAGGACCTATCTGAGAGGTAAGACTCAAACCACTGGAGTGCAGTTCCTGAGATGCCCTTGGCCAATAGGGTTGACAGGAGGATCTGGTGGTTAACAATGTCAAAAGCAGCGGACAGATCAAGCAAGATAAGTATTGAAGATTTGGATTCCACTCTTGCCAGTCTTAGGGCTTCAACAACTGAGAGCAAGGCAGTCTCAGTTGAATGTCCACTTCCGAAGCCAGATTGGTTGCTGTCAAGGAGGTTGTTCTGTGTGAGAAAGGCAGAGACTTGGTTGAACGCAGCTCGTTCAAGTGTTGCATTGCAATGAAAGGAAGAAGGGAAACTGGTCTGTAGTTCTCTAAAAGAGATGGGTTGAGGGTGGGTTTCTTAAGTAGTGGAGTTATACGAGCCTGTCTAAATGATGAGGGAAAACACCAGTGTGGAGGGATATGTTAATGATGTGAGTGAGTGCAGGTACAACTGCAGGAGAAATGGCTTGAAGGAGATGAGATGGAATAGGATCAAGCGGACAAGTAGTAGGATGATTAGAATGGATGAGTTTGGAGACTTCTGTCTTAGAGAGTGAAGAGAAGGATGTGAATAAGTGTATGTTTGCTGGTGAGATGTGCTTGATGGATAGTGATGTGGAAAATTGTGCACTGATGTTTTTAATTTTATTAATGAAAAACGTGGCAAAGTCGTCAGCTATTAGAGATGAAGCAGGAGGGGGAGGAGGAGGACAAAGGAGCGAGGAAAATGTTTTAAAAAGCATGCGAGAGTTAGACTAATTGTTAATTTTGTTATGGTAGTATGTTCTTTTAGCAGTGGAGACATTAGCAGAGAAGGAAGAGAGGAGTGATTGATATATATTAAGGTCATTAATACACATTAAGGTCAGTAGTATTTTTGGATTTGTGCCATACCCTTTCAGCAGCTCTAAGCTTAGAACGATATTCGCTTAGAACATCAGATAACCAAGGGGCTGAAGGGGTGGTACAGGCTGGCCTGGAAGACAAGTGGCAAATAGTGTCTAAACAAGATGTAAGAGTGTAGCAGAAAGTATCAGTAGCACTGTTAGCATCAAAAGATGTTAACAGTTTAGGGGAAGGAACCGAAGATGAAACCATTAGAGATAGCCGGGAGGGTGAGAGTGAGCGTAGGTTACGTTGAAAGATGACATGTGGACAGGTAAGTGATGTGTCAGGAACCATGTTGAGGTTAAGAGTGAGGAGGAAGTGATCTGAAGTGTGCAGTTGAGTAACCAGTACATGATCAGTGGAGCAGTGTTGTGTGTAAATAAGGTCCAGTTGGTTGCCTGATTTGTGAGTAGCAATAGTTGACCCTCGGTTGAGATCAAAAGAGGCAAGCAGAGTGTGGAAGTCAGCAGATAGAGATTTATCTAGGTGGATGTTGAAATCTCCAAGCATAACTAGGAGAGTACCATCCTCAGGAAAGGTTGAGAGCAGCACATCTAATTCACCCAAAAAGTTACCTAGTGGTCCTGGGTGCTGATAGACAACTACAAAATGGATTTTAAGAGGGTAGATAACAGTAACTGAATGAGATTCACAGGAGCTGTTGATTAACAAAGATGGTAAAGGATTACATTTCCAATCATTAGAGATGAGCAGACCAGTACCTTCACCTCTTCCAGTCAAATGGGGGGAGTGGGAAAATGAGAAATTATTGGAGAGTGCTGCAGGTGTAGCAGTGACCTCTGGTTTGATCCAGGTCTCTGTCAGGGCCATGAGATTAAGATACCCATGGCTGAAGTGCCCTTGAGCAAGGCACTGAACCCCCAGTTGCCCCCCGGGCACTGGATATAAAGCTGCCCACTGCTCCGGGTGTGTGTTCACGGTGTGTTCACTTCTCACTGCTGTGTGTGTGCACTTGGATGGGTTAAATGCAGAGCACCAATTCCGAGTATGGGTTACCATACTTGGCCAATGTCACAACTTTCACTTTTCACTTTTTTCACTATGCAACAATTTCTTAATTAGTGAACAGATAACTTTTCCCCACGTAGTTCTTTGTCAAAATAAAGAACAGGTAACGAATATCAAAGAATGTGCGTGACAAAAATGCATGCTGTTTTATCAAAGGAATTTTAATATATAAATTAAAAATTTATTTGTGACAAATATTAAGTAATGTAAGAATATTGACATTTAAATCCAGTTATGTAGCCTAGCCTGAAATAGGCTACCACTTTTAATGCTCCGATGCAAAGTAAACCAACATTTCTTTAAGGAAATATAACACATGATTTATGTTATATAAATAATGCTGCACACCTGTTAATTGTTTCAAATCTAAAATATGGTGTAATACTTAGCTTAGTGTAAATATAAGCACAGGCTCATAGACTTGACATTTATGCTGCTTGAATTTGTTCTAAATGAGAAATGCACATAACATCCATAAGTACTAAATTTGCATCGGTGAATATGAAATATTTTATCTAGGCCTACAGTGTTTTTCTTTCATATTCCGCTTACTGCAGCTGTCAAATGTAACATCAGTGAGGCAAAGTTGACGCCTATTTGTGAAAATGCATTCTGAAGCATTCGCTTGATAACTTGTGATTAAAACGCCACTCAAATGCTGCAAATGCATTTTGCAGAAGCGGCAGGCCGGCACTCATGACGGTAAAAAGCACGTTCTGGTCGGCCACCTACTGTACTTGAGTCATATTATTTTTCAGTACTTTTACTTGTACTCTAGTAAATTATTCCTTTTGGAATTAAGTAGCAATATTTTTACTTAAGTACATTTTCTTAGTACTTTTTCCACCACTATGCTGTGGCTAGATTGCTGCCACAGGTGATAATTAAAGACTGTTTGGCAGTCTGATTTCAAAGAGCTTACATCTCTGTTTAACCCTCTTGAGTCTTAGGGTATTTTTGGGGCCTGGAGAAGTTTTGTCATGCCCTGACATTTGTGTTTTTTTCAGTTTCTTATAAATATCTAAATGGCTAAAGTCTAATCTCACTGTAATCAGCACAAACTGGGCTATAATAATATGTGAGCAGCATGTATGTACATGATTGTGTTTTTGAGAAAAAAATTTGTATGGGTGGTTAGTGAAAAACTAAAAATGTTAAATCACTTGAATAAGGCAATAAAACACATACAGAACATTGGTTCAAGGGACTTTTGAGAACTGGAGCTTGTAGCCTAAATTTTTTTTTTCTAAATGATGTAAAAATCATCTTGTTTACTCACTTACAGAAAACAATACATTGATTTAAATTTTCGAAGACACTTTTTGTTGGTAAAAGTCATATGCGAGTAGGCGTCAACTATCATGAATTCACACCTGAGAAGACAAAGGCCTGCATAATGAGCTGCATAATGAGCCATTCAGTCAGCTGTGTCACTGAGAGGGATGAGTTACAAGAAAGAATGTGAGGACAAAATAAATGTATATAATTTTATGTTTGTAGTTTATTTAGAATATATTTAATTATCCCACAACATAATTTAATATTCACTTGTGAGTGCAGTTAAACAGTTTATTAGGAACAATCAAAGATGACTTTCAAACTGAATTTTTTGCATCGTTACTCCAGTCACACAATCCTTCAGAAATCCTTTTAACAATCTTATTTTCTACAAAAAAATAACATTTATTGTTATTATTATCATTATTATTATCATTATTAATATTATTATTATTATTATTATTATTATTAATGTTGAAAAGAGCTGAGAATATTTTTTTTTTTTCAGTTTTTTTTAGGGGGGATAAATTGAAAGAACAGCATTGTTACATTTGTTACAGTTACATTTATTTATTTATTTACATAAAGCTTTTGAATGGTATAGTAGTGTATATTGTTATTGAAACTTCATAATGTTTCACTTGATTATACATTTAGTCAGGAATTATAGTTTGGAAAAAGTCTAACTAGTAAAATGTTTACACGTTATGTGAAAACTAGTACAAGTATATAAATAAATAAAAAGAGACTTACTCATGTTTATGATCTCTGCTGAATAAAGTGCTTCATTCTTTTTTTGAAGAAATCCAAATCTCAAATCCTCAACCACATCACATCTTTTTGGGGTGAATTATGTCTTATTCCTCTCATCGCGAAGCAAACAGTAAAATAAAAAAAAACTTGAAGAACACTCTCGCTGCGTTGTCTTCTGTTGTGTGGGCATATTCAAGGCGCGTGCTTCAGTGAAACATTAGAATCTCAAAAGAGCGTTCAGCGCGTGGGCGTGGTCGCATTAGAAGATAATGAAGGGAGACGTGAAAAACGGACATCGCGTTGTTTTCATATGGATTACTTTATCACAGAATATTTGTTTTCGGCAGGACTTGTTTAGTTTAAAAGTAGACATGTCAGGCTTTCTATAGATATCTCTCTCATGTCTCTTCGTTGAGTATTCACTGAGTTACAGTTCATTTCAATGACGCGTTTGTAAATGAAGATCAGCGCAGACAAAGGCTGCAGACAGCACACCTTGTTTGTTATCTTTATTTTATAAGTGCACAAAGTTTTGTTGTTATTATGCCTGTATACAAAAAAGTAGACCCTTTACAGATTCGATTGATGTATTGCTCTTATCTGTACGATCAAAACTAAAAGTGTAATTTTAGTTCTTTTTGGGGTCATCAGGAGAAAATGCCTCATAACGCGTATACGCGTTAATCGACTTCAGAGGGTTTTAAACAATGTTTTGATTCAAAGATATCCATAATTTTTTTTTTTTTTTTTTTTTGTGGAAGTCAATGGGGTGGTTGCTTGGGTGCTGTAATTTGTTAACCTTTCCTGTTTCTGTTTCCTAACCGTGGTTGGGAGACACAGGGGAGATCCGGCTTCTCCAGGGCTGGAAGTTCTCCTCCCGGGGTTAACTCCCTAAACTTCACGCTGCTTAGTGCGATGGTAGCATATAAAAAAACAAAGAGGCCGTCTTGCCGAAGAATTTAGGTGCTTTATTTTGCTGGCTGCACTGAAATACGCTGCACAACAAATTGGTTGCAAGGGCTGAGTGAAATGAGGCCACCCTCAAGTCTCAGCAACATGAGACTGTGGAGACATTTCTTTCCTATATTAAGTCTATGGGGTTTTTCAACCCGCTGTGTGAAAATCGTACATCTGAAAAGTCATAGCTCACCTTTTTCCAATAAGCCACTCAAGATAATGATAGTAATTTTCATTCATGGGTCTATGACAGTGTTTTTCAATCTTGGACATGGGCACCCACTGCTGTGCACATTTTGTATGTCTCCGTTATCTGATAACTACGGTAGCCGAGAGAGCTCAACACGCTGCAACTTAAGAAAACACATGCAAATTGAAAAAACACCAGCAAATAAAGAAAACATCTTCATCAGTTTGACAACACACGTGTTGCAAATCCACACAACACATGCAAATTAACAAACGCGCTGCAAATCCTCACAACACACTGTAAGCCGTGTCCCGGGCACCTATCAGCGTCGCCCTGGCAACGAAGGAGATTCACCTGCACGCAATCACCGCAGGCTGATCGGTCCCACCTGAAGAGGATGAGGAGAGGACTAGAAAAGCTGCGCTCGAAGATGACACAGGGAGAGAGGATCTCCAGACGACAAGCCAACTAATGTGGTGTCTCTTATCCCTACAGAAAGCTGCTGACCGACCAGCCCGCCACCCGAAGCACCGGACACCGAATCCCCGTGCACTCAGCCGGCCGGCAAACAGGATCACGCAGCACCGAGGACGAGCACCTGACACCTCTGGCATATTCACGGTTACACCGAATTATTAATAAATACACCCTCCGGGGCTGCACTTTTCACTCCAACCTGTCGTGTGATTCTTCAGCCCGCCACAACACGCAAATTAAGAATCGCGCTGCAAATCCTCACAACACATGCAAATTAACAAACGCGCTGCAAATCTTCACAACACGTGCAAATAAAGAATCGCCCTGCAAATCATCACAACACATGCAAATCAACAAATGCGCTGCAAATCCTCACAAAACATGCAAATTAAGAATCATGCTGCAAATCCTCACAACACATGCAAATTAACAAACGTACTGCAAATCCTCACAACACATGCAAATTAACAAACGTGCTGCAAATCCTCACAACACATGCAAATTAACAAACGTGCTGCAAATCCTCACAAAACATGCAAATTAAAAATCGCGCTGCAAATCCTCACAACACATGCAAATTAACAAACGCGCTGCAAATCCTCACAGCACATGCAAATTAAGAATCGCACTGCAAACCCTCACAACACATGCAAATTAAGAATCGCGCTGCAAATCCTCACAACACATGCAAATTGAAATGTGCTGCAAATCCTCACAACATATGCAAATTGAAACGCGCTGCAAATCCTCACAACATATGCAAATTGAAACACGCTGCAAATAGCACTGGCCACAATGGAATGTCTCCCTTATCTGATAACTACGGTGGCCGAGAGAGCTCAACACGCTGCAACTTAAGAAAACACATGTAAATTTAAAAAACACCAGCAAATGAAGAAAACGTCTTCATCAGTTTGACAACACAAGTGTTGCAAATCCTTACAACACATGGAGTTAATTGGTTAACAGATGTTCAGGAGCAGGGGCACGCCCCAAACAATCACCTGACTTCCTGAAACCTCCATATATATCAGGCCACCTCCTACCATACTGCTAGTCTCGTTCTCTCGAAGGACAGATGGACTCGCCTGGCCTGGACAGTGCTCTACTCGATTCAATGTCACTGGCGACACTTGTCCTGATCGCAGTCTTTTTCAGAGCGGTCGCGTTCGGTGGCGCACATTCCGGGCCATGAGTGTCTACTCCCAGGCTCATCTCGGGAGGACTCTGAGCTGTTCCTGGTCTCAACCCTCTCCGTCAGTGGGATCCGCGGGCAGAGATCGCCATCATCGTTAGCGTGGTGGATGCAGAAACTGAATTTTCACTCCCCTCACGAGCCGCTTCTCTGACGCTTCCTCAGCCCTCCCATTGCACGTCTTTTTTAGAATCCAGAGCCGAGGACAACTGAACCATGGGTTGCCTTCAACACGCACTTAAATCCAAGGTATCCAATTCAATTGTGCAGATAACAAACAGTTATTTCAACTATATTCAGTATCAATAAAACTTCTGTCATGACAAACTTTGAGCCCTCAGCACTTCCGGCAACTCCTAGGGAGTCACTCTCCGTCACACGTGACGTCATGAGAATTCTCTCCAAAGCATCAGACAGCAGCTCCCTCTAGCAGCAGGCAAGACGTAATTCCAACTGCACTCGCTCAATCTGATCTCTCCCAAAATTCTTCTCTTCTCTATGCTCACAGTTTGCTCATAAAACTCCACTCACAAACATCCTTTCATCCCAACATCCATTCCTATAACCTTCCCTTCAGCTGATTACAGCAATACGGCTCACAGCCCAAAGACATGCAGGTTGGTAAAAATGAAACATTCTAAATTGTTCCCCCTTGACTCGTATGTATTACAGACATGTGTATGGATTGGTTTATGTATTTACTGATTTTTGCCATGAAATATAGCCACATACGCTGTTATGGCTTAATAAGTAAATAAACAAACAATCAGCAATACGGCTCCATGTTTTCTAATAATTATCTATAGCTACTTCTAAATTCCAGACGCCCATTCACTGTCCCTCACGCCAAAGTCCTTTTAAGACAAGTCATGTCACTCGGCGGCCATCTTTGAAACGCCTCTTAGGCATGCAAGAGCAACTCCTATCTCTTTGCATGGGGAAACATCAAATTCTCCAAAACTGTTCACTAAGCTTATGATTAAATTTCATATTTGAAATCACCAAAGAAATCTGACAACAACTGTGTCATAAATGTTGTTACTTTTGCTCAAATAGCGTTATTAAATGCTTAATTATTCAGGCTAGATGAATCAGTGCGCATGCACAGTCCCAGGCGCACGTCTCAGACCACTGACTGTTTCTATAGCAACCGGGACACTTCTAACAGCAGCTGTAGTGATGCGCTCACTTTTCAGATAAGCGATTAGCTCTTTCATTCAGAAGGCAGGGCTTCCTGCGATTGAGCGGCCATATTGAGCATTGCATTTTTTCCCCATTCAAAACTAAAGGAGTGACACGTCTTGGGTATTCTATAGTCTTTGCTCACGCAGACCAGTCGGTCTCTTTCAACCCCAATTATATTTCCAAATCTTCTATTCATTCTCCCCCTCCCGGCCTCCCTCCCTCCCTCCCTGCATCTTGCAACACACCCCACTCACAAACATCCTTTCATCCCAACATCCATTCTTCAACCCTTCCTTCAGCCATTTACAGCAATACGGCTCTCATGTTTCTAACAACAGCACCACCACGGCAGCACCTCAGGCGGACGAGCCCGCAGCTAACAACAGCACCACCACGGCAGCGCCTCAGCGGACGAGCCCGCAGCTAACCGCACCACCATGGCGGTGCCTCAGGTGGACGAACCTGCAGCTAACAAAAGCACTGCTTACTTATTCAGGCTAGATCAGTCAGTGCGCATGCACAGTCCTAAGCGCATGTCTAAGACCGCTGACTGTTTCTATAACAACTGGGACGCTTCTAATGGCAGCTGCAGTGATGCGCCGACTTACTGACCGCCTCTTTCATTCGGAAGGCGGGGCTTCCTGTGATTGAGCGACCTTATTGAGCATTGCATATTCTATAGTGTTTGCTCACATAGACCTCCAATTCTATTTCCAAAACTTCTATCCATTCTCCCTCTCCCTCCCTCCCTCCCTCCCTGCATCTTGCAACACACCCCACTCACAAACATCCTTTCATCCCAACATTCCTTCTTCCACCCTTCCTTCAGCAGTTTACAGCAATACGGCCCTCGCATCTCTAATAATTCTCAATAGTTATTTAGAAAGTTTTAGAATTTAAGAGTTTTTTTTTTTTTTGCATTTGCTATACTTGTATTTTAATTGTTTGCCATGGAAATAGCATAAGATGTTGATCTGGCTTTAAATTAAAATATATTACTCAGTAGCTTCTTATTCTTCCCTCTCTATAACTCCCAATCACACTCTCTCCCTACCTCCCTCTACCTCCTCCCCACTCCTAAATCCTCTCATCCTCAACCCCACTCCCCCACTCAAAGACATCCTTTCATCCCAACATCCATTATTCCACCATTCCTTCATCCGTTTACAGCATACGGCTCCCAGTTTCCTAATGATTCAAACAGCTACTTCGGCAGTCCAGATGCCTCATCCAGTGCCCCAAAGGACCCTACCTCACATGGACCAGCCAGGACTCCTCCAACCTCCAATTCCATTCCTCTGGTAAAAAAAAAAAAATGCCACTGTGGCCCGCTGGTGCTGTTCCCACTGCTGGCCTATCATGGCCTAACTCTCAGTATGGCCTATCGTGGCCTCTATCCCTGCCCAGCCTATCGTGGCCTCTATCCAGCCTATCATGGCCTAACTCTCAGTATGGCCTATCGTGGCCTCTATCCCAGTCCGGCCTATCGTGGCCTCTATCCCCGCCCGGCCTATCGTGGCCTCTATCCCCGCCCGGCCTATCGTGGCCTCTATCCCCGCCCGGTCTATCATGGCCTCTATCACTGTCCGCCATCAATATCTTCAAATTCAGCCACAGGTACATACTTAACCATAGCGACACCACCTACTTGGCCAGCTCCAGCAGTCCATCACCTTCTGTTTCAGTAGCTCTATGCTCACAAATAATTCAGCAGCAGGTTGTCTACAGCAGTCCAACCAAGGGTCATTCAGGAGCCCTCTCCACCCTGAACTCTGCTTCTGGATATTTGAATTTAAACATCCCGTTACGCGAACTTGTGGAGCCCCCTCACATCCAGCTTCAGCATGCTCAATTACAGCCCCCCCTTAAACCTCAACATGTCACCATGCAAACTACAGCTATCTGCTGCAGCCCCATCCTCTCCAGTAATTCCAATGCCAATAGAAATGCTCCTCAGTAAACTAAGCTTTCCTTAAATCATAAACATAGAGACCGGCCAATCCTGCATCAGAGAGGCAGGACGGCACGCAACAACCTCAATCATCTGGGCTGCCCCTTGTCTAACTGCAGGCTCCTTCACACCTGTGCATTCCGTCACAGAGCCCATGCGGGAAACTCCTGCCCTCATAACCCCACAACGCCAGCAGACTGACTTGCAAAGCACCTCCGCACTCCTATCAAGAACCTGATATAGTTGACAGGCTACTGGCAGAAGAGGTTTAATTAAAAAATCAACTTCTCTTCTCCCCACAATGCTCACATTCCAACCTTCAACTGTATCATCACAACCCCAGAATACTCATTCACTTAGCAGGCCACGGAGCTTGGCTCGCCAAAGCTGATACCACTAATGCCAAGCTTTGCCTATCCATCAAGAACCCGGTGAGGCTTCTGGGAAGGAGCCATTACCTCACCATAAGCCACATTCGATTGCAGAAGCAGCCCTAGGATTTTAGACTCCCCCCAACTGAGCCTGGTTTCTCCCAAGGTTTTTTTCTCCATTCTCTCACTGATGGAGTTTTGGTTCCTTGCCGCTGTCGCCTCTGGCTTGCTTAGTTGGGGACACTTCATTTACAGCGATATCGTTGACTTGATTGCAAATTATTGCACAGATACTATTTAAAACTGAACTGAGCTGCATGATGACATCACTGAATTCAATGATGAACTGCCTTTAACTGTCATTTTGCATTATTGACACTGTTTTCCTAATTAATGTTGTTCAGTTGCTTTGACGCAATCTTTTTTGTCTAAAGCGCTATATAAATAAAGATGACTTGACTTGACTTGACTCCCTTTCTGAAGCTACAATGGATTCTCGCTAACAACCACAGACTCCTTTATGTTCTTCACTTCCTTGAAGACTTCAAATCGTTGCACCTTTATCTGCACCACCATAATTAAGATTTTCGCACTAATCTACGTTTTCACTGAACTCTGCCTTCCATTATCAGAGTAGAAAACCCAGAGCCTCACTACATCTGAGCAAGACAGATGTATTAAGCGTCAGCTACAAGGACTTCTAGGCCACCTTAACAATGCCATTCAGATAATTCCTCAACGGAAATCCTTCGTGTTAGACATTCTGTCAAAAGCAGCAACCATCCCTTCTCATACGACAGAGTTACATTAGATAAGCATGCAATGGAAAGTGCCTCCAGCAACAACACCTGTCATCATGGAACAACATTTATTTTCCATAAAGTCTATATCTCTCATCTCGGCTGCATCCAACTATACACCGATGCGACACCCTAAATAGACTTCAGCAGTTAATATGGTGGATGCTGGGTTGATTCCAAACAGCCTCCGGAGTTCAGTTCCAACAGTCAAGAGCAGTCTCCACAGCATTATGAAATATATCCCATAGTCATAGCAGCCATCCTTTGGGGGTCGAATGACCCAAATCTACTCATCAGACTATGCAGCAGAAGTTGAAACTATAAACAAGGGATGATTATGTTTGGCAGTTATGCAATTCATGCATAGGCCCACTTAATCTCTACTCAACAACAATTCCTCCTCTTAGCAACTCATATACCAGGACTCCTCAATCTCGTAACCGACTCTTCGTCTCATTTCCCATTTCCAGAAGTTAGACTTGGTTCTAGAATAAACATGCATCCCTCGCCAGTCATATCACAGGTCAAACACCAAACATGCTTCCTAAGAAGCCATTCATAATTGCCTTGCTCCAAGCATGATCTCCAGAATACCTCTCTGGCTGGAACTGTCTCAAAGCTTCCTTTCCCACCAACCAACCCGCCGTCCATTCACAACTATATATCTTACGTTCATTCCTTCCTAAGATCCCCATGTGCATTTCTAAACCTACTTGTCAGGGATCAACTACTCCTATGAATAACCACTGGCTACGATTGCCCAGCTTCTCTCATTCTCACACATTCGTACTAATAAAGGCTTACAAAAACAAGAACCTGCATTAACCATCTAACGCCTGAACTATTCAGCCTACGCATCCTCTCCGTATGATCAGGTATTCCGAGCTCACGCTTAAATCAGCTCTTCCCAACTTTGGGGGTCCTAATTGTCTGGCCTAAATATATGCTAGAGACGGTACCCCCATCCTGAGTCTTGCCGAGCTATCAATTCTAGATGCCCTGATCAACCTGACCATCATCCCATTCCCTCGACCCCTTCATCCTCTTTCTACTCTTCCCCAACTCCCTGTTCAACTAACAGTTTCATAGCTTATAATTGAAAAAAAAAGTATGCAGTGGTATGTTTAATGACCAAAATAGTTTGTAGAACCCTTCAATACAGTTAAAGGTAAAGGTAAATATTTTTTATATTTAGGGGCTGGGGGGGGACTAGACATAGTCTCAGAAAAATGGTTGCAGTAATCTAATTTTTCATGGTATCTACTTCAGATTTGAAATAGAAACTCATGAGACATGTGACTTTCAACCCATTACTTTTCTAGATTGCACCAGGACTGATTTCATGTATTTTTTATATCAAATAAAAAAAAATTCACTGTGGTAAAAAAATTTTCAAGGCATTTCAGTGTCTATAACTTTTAATATTTTTGAGCATTATCAACTACAAGCTAGGCAATATCGCGCTTGAAATCGAATGCGATTCATCTGCGATTATGAGGGCGATTTTGCCTAATTGTCAGTGAAATACAGCTCTGTGTAGTGAAAGCCGCTCAATCTGAAAGCAGGTGATGGTGATTTAGTACTAATCATGGGACTGGCTTTACTGATGAGATGCGCACGACAATCGAATGCGATTAATTGCACAACCCTAGGAGTTAGGTGTTGTCAGCATCAAGGCAGGGAAGTCTGAAGATTTTCCATCTATCTCCCCTGCTTATGTGCTGGTGGAGGGTATCCTATATATCATCTGCAGTACACTGTCACGTCACGAGGTGACAGTAACAATCAGAATTGGAATTTTTGCAAACATACTTCAGACACAATCACGCTGAGTTCCTAATAGCATTGTTACTGGATGGCCAGTCTTGTTCCTTTTTCAGTGGACCATGGTAACAGTCATAACATGAGATAATTTCTGTTGTTGTAGCATAGCAGATTAAAGAGAAACGTGGTTTAAAAATATAATTTGAAGCTCTGGAGTAAACTTGATGCACATTTTCTCCAATGATGAAAAACTTCTCTCTCTGTTTTTGGGGCACATAGTTTGGAATGTGGTAATGTGCAATGACAGTTTGGTGTGTATTACTGCTAATTTAGTACTTAAGATACCCTCAGACCTCATCGTGATCGCCATATTGTCCTCCCTGCTGATTTAGTTTTCTTCTTTGTTGGAGAGTATGATGGTGAAAGGTAGTGTCTTTAATAAATGCCAAATGAAAAACTATGGAGATGTCGTGAACAACACATTCCAGGCCCAGTTTTATGGTGGGGTGCCTCTCTGACCACAACAGTGGACAAAGGTTTGCTACAATTTGATTGGTTCTTGGTGGACTAACACAAACAAACTGCCCAGCACCATCAGTTCGGACAGTAACAGATCACCAAGGTTCTAAGCTTGTGACCTGTTACAGGGAAGGCAGCAACAGACATAACCATTTATGACCATTTACCTCAGCAGCAACCAATCTCACATCTGCAGTGCTTATTTTGATCTTTAAGGTTAGATCTTTCCTATTATTGGAACAAAATTAATGCTTAAGGTTGATTCAGTATTACTCTTAATGAAAAAAAAAATCCCACACAACATCAGCAATACTACAATGAAAAATATTAAAAATAAAACTTTTATTAACAGAATGAATAAGACATAGCCTGCCCGAGTAACAAATAAGTAAAAGGTTTTTGGATTTTCCACTTACTTCAAACAAATGTTTAGTTTGGCTCATTATTATTATTAATAAAAAATGCTATACAATAAAACAGCTACAATGACAAATTCACTTATAGTAAACTTTGAACTTATATTAACAATATGAATAAGATAAATGTGTTTTACCCGCATTGTAACAAATAAATAAACGGTCTTTGGATTTCCCCTTTCTTTAAAATGATCGTAGTTTGTGGTTCATTATTAACCTATTAATTAAAACAAATCAGCCATAAAATAGTACAGTGGCAAATTTGCATAGGCCTATATTAAACATCTTTTATTAACAAAATTAATGACTTGAATTTTTTATTAATTTTTTTTTTATGAAAACAGCAACAATAAAGACATTTTTGCTTCGGAACCGAGTGGTTGTATGAAAGCTGTTATACTCCACAAAGCCATTCATCTGCTGTGTGTCAGGAAGCTGTTCTGGTTGGCGGTACGGCGCGAACAGTGGTGTCCCTTTCAGCGATTCCCCTGGGTGCTTCAACTAAAAGAGCAGATTTCCTAAAAGAGCAAATCACGGCCGTTTCGTCTGTGTCCTTCTGGATGTGGTCGTTTCCTGTCCTCTGACAATGGCCACGAGCGCTGTCTTCCATGTCTGGGCATTCAGCACGCTGAAGACTTGTTCGTGGATGGTTCATGCATGCACTGTGTGTGTGACCATGTCAATGCTGCGATCGCGTCTTTCCTTTCTTAAAGGGAAAGGAGCAGACCCCTCTGTCACTACCCGTTCTGGAGGACCGCCGGCTAGTGCTCTGGGAGATTTGAAGGTGACAGTGAGAGCTTCTCTGCCGAGCCACGCCCACGGACCTCTTACCCCTTCCGCAGTTTTTGTCCTGTGTGGCTGCTGGGTGATTCTGCTGGGCTGTCTTACGGCAGTCCCAACGGGTCATTCCGTTTGCCGCCGGGGATAAGATGTCGATTGCAGCATCGGGGATGGGCTATTGACCTCTGTGGATGAAGATTCGGTGGGGCTGCCCCCCTAGGGTGTTGTCGCCACTGCCGAATTGGACCCAGAGTTGACAGCTGTGCTTGCCCGGGCAGCTGTGAGCACCAGGATGGAGGTGAATACACCACCCAGCCCTGAGTGCTCATGGCTGTTCGATTGGTTCTCGGTGTAGAGCGCGGCTCACAACCGCGTTTTGCTCTGGTTCCTTTCTTCCCGGATGTGCATGGGGAAGTGATGTAGTCATGGATGGCCCATTTTTACGGCCAGAAGCCGCTCGTTTCCTTCCTCCGTCCTCACTACCCTCTATGGCAGGGCAGTTAGAGGGGCCGTCAACATTCCCCAGCAGGAGAGTGCGATCGGGTGCACTTGTGTCTGCAAAACGCCGCCACTGGGAGGAATAGTCCGTGTCTCCCATCCAAGGCCTGTAAGCTGTCGGCCGCTCTCGCTGCCAAGGCTTACAGTGCTGCGGGCCAAGCTGCCTCTGCCCTGCATGCCATGGCTATCCTGCAAACTCACCAAGCCAAGGCTTTAACAAATGCAGGAGTTGTAGAACCAACCCGAGGTTGATGCAGGAGCTGCGCACAGTGACTGACCTCACCCTTCCGGGCGACGGAAGTCACGACGCAGTCCCTCGGGAAGGCGATGTCCACTCTGGTGGTCCAGTAGTGCCGTCTCTGCTTCAGCCTGTTCGGTATGAGAGACGTTGACAAAGTGCACTTTCTCGACGCTCCCATCTCCCAGGCTGTCCTGTGCGGCGACGCTGTTGAGGGCTCTGCCCAGCAGTTTCTGACAGAACAACAGCAGACTGAGGCCATACAGCACATCTTGCCCTGACGTGATCCTCCGGTTGCCACCATTCCGTCGCGGGCAGTGCCTCAGCCTGCTCATCACCGTGGGTGCCCCCCCGCGTCCTCCACACCAGCTCCGCCCTGTGCTGAGAGTTCTTCGAGGCCGGTGCGTCGAGCCCTGCACAGGAGAGTGGCGCCCCCCGTGTCACTTCCGGCTGCGAAGTCCTCGAGGAAGATGACTAAGTGGCCCTGACACGGGCAACTCGGAGATGTGGGAGACTGCTCTATAGGAGCTGGCGGAGACGGCGCCACTCCTTTCCCCGGAGGAGGGCCGGGTGGAGAATCTTCAGTTTACGTTTCTTTCTGTTCCGCCGCTGGTCAAACGGCCAGCGGCACCCACTTTTTCAGTGAAAGAGCAGTTTCCCTTTCCTCCGAGTTGCAAGGCTCGTGGGTTGACGATGAGCGATGCACTGCCTCCTCATTCTCACCCACGATGCCCCCTTTCGCCAGTGGTCAAGAGGTCGCGGTTCGGAGACGCAACGCCTCTCCACGCGTCTCTGGCCAGTTCCTCCGGGAACACAAGGAGTGTGGCTGTGATGACTAAGAACGCGATGCCTTCTGGGCCATCCGACACAACTCCCCAACGCTGCACCACTATGGGTATATCGACTGTCCCTTTGGTGCCACTTGTACGGAGTTTGGGAGTATGGCTTGCGCTGCCCAACCGTCACGCTGGCTCATTCGGACGGTCCGACTCAGTTACGCGATTCAGTTCGCCCGCCAACCTCCCAAGTTCAGTGCCGTTCTCGAGACTTCGGTGGCAGTCAGGGACGCCTCTGTCTGGCGCGAGGAGATTGCTGTCCTGCTGGCGAAGGATGCAATCGAGCAGGTCCCTCCAGCCGAGATGAGGACAGGGTTTTACAGCCCTTACTTTATCATACCCAAGAAAAGCGGTGACCTTCGACCTATCCTGGGTATGCGAGTCTTGAATTGGGCCCTGCACAAGCAAGATGTTGACGCAGAAACGCATTATCAAATGCGTTCAGTCCCAGGACTGGTTTGCAGCGATCAACCTGAAAGATGCGTACTTTCATGTCTCCATCCTCCCTCACCACAGACTGTTTCTGTGGTTTGCATTCTAAGGATCAGGCATGGCAGTACAAGGTCCTCCCCTTCGGGCTCTCCCTGTCCCCCTGTGTCCTCACGAAGGTCGCCCTTGCCCCACTCTGGGAAGTGGGCATCAGGATCCTCAACTATCTCGACGACTGGCTCATTATGGCCCGGTCTCGAGAGGAGTTGTGCGATCACAGGGAATTTGTGCTCTGGCACCTCAGTCAGTTGGGGCTTCAGGTCAACCGAGAGAAGAGCAAGCTCTCCCCTGTGCAGAGAATCTCTTATCTTGGTATGGAGTTAGACTCGGTATGACTTGAGACGCGTCTGACTCCAGAGGAGGAGAAGGCGGGCGAGTTGAGACATGCGACTATCGGTTGAGACCGCCCTGTTGATTGATGTACGAAACAGCCACAGTGTTGTCCGTGCGGACCAACACATGCTTGTCTAGCAACAGCGGCCAAAACCACCGTAAGCTAGATGCACTGCCAGCAACTCCAGACAGTTGATGGGCCAAAGCAGTTGAGGTCCTGACCAGGACCCTGAAGCTGCCTGCCTGTTGCATTTCGCGCCCCAGCCCATGTAAGAGGCATGACCTGAACGTTAGGTTCCTGAGGGGTGCCAGAAGGTTCAATCCTCCTAGGACACCCCTGATTCCCTCCTGGGACCTCTCTATTGTTCTGGCTGGACTTCAGAGGGGTCCCTTCGAGCCGCTGGATTCAGTCAAGCTTAAGTTCCTGTCTCTCAAGACAGTGCTCCTGGTCGCGCTCACTTCCATTAAGAGGGTCTGGGACCTCCAAGCATTTTCGGTAAGTGAAGAGTGCCTTGTGTTCGGGCCGGCCTACTCTCACGTTGTCCTGAGACCCCGGCCTGGATATGTGGCCAAGGTTCCACCACTCCCTTCCGAGACCAGGTGGTGAACCTGCAAGCGCTGCCCCTGAGCAGGCAGATCCAGCCTTGGTGTTGCTGTGTCCCGTAAGAGTGCTTTGCATATACGTGGACCACAACCAGAGCTTCAGAAGCTCTGAGCAGCTCCTGGTCTGCTTTGGAGGTCAGCAGAAGGGGAAGGCTGTCTCCAAGCAGAGGTTGGCCCACTGGATAGTGGATGCCATCGCCTTGGCGTACCATTCCCAAGGCGAGCCGTGCCCCCTGGGGGTGAGGGCCCACTCCACACAGAGTGCGGCCTCTTCATATGGGCTGGCGCACGGCACTTCTCTGGCAGACATCCATCTAGCTGCGGGCTGGGTGACACCTAATACCTTCGCAAGGTTTTACAATCTTCGTGTAGAGCCAGTTTCTTCCCGTGTGTTGGGTAACAGGTAATTGGCAGGAAGGGCTGGCTGGGTGTCACGCTTGCTGCGCCATTCCCCCTAACACGGGGATGCGAGCACCTTTCTTCACCCAGTAGAGTTCCCCGGTTGGCGTACCCTGGTCGAGCATCCTCCAGCACCCTTGGCAGTCAGACTTGGTGGAGCAGTCTGTCGCCAGGCCCAGCACTGGTGTTAGCATGCCCGGAGTTCCGGTCAGCCCCTGTACTGGGCTAGGTGTCCATATGGCTTGATTCCCTATGGGTAATCCCATATGTGTATTCTTCCACGGTAAGGTTTCCCTCTTGGCAAACCCGTGTCTTCCCTTAACAGACCCGCTCTGTCAGTCTCTTCTGGCAGCTGTTCCATCCCTACTCTAAGGTAGGACCTTCCTGAGAGACCCATTCCATATGTAGTACTGCCCCCTGGGTCAGTCCATATCAGTATCTCCACATGTCACCTCCCTATGGGTAGGATGTGGTCTCCGTAGCGACCTTTTCCTAAGGCTCGCTTCCCCATTGTCTTGCCAAGCTGTAAGAAGAAATAGGGAAGATTTGAAGCAATCTTTCTCCGAAGGTTGAAATCCCTTCCATTAACTTTGTGTGGGCGGAACAGCAGCGTGGCCTTCTCCAGCAGCGATGTACTCACCTTTTGGCCCCTTCGGTACCAAGGTCAGTGAATTTGCGCTGGGGCTTTGGGAAGGTTACGACCTTAAGCGTAGCTTTTCTGGCACGCCATGGTTTGCCGACAATTGCGGCGCCACAGGGTTGTGACGGTGTTCGGGTTGTGGCGTTTTCCATAGGACCCCATATGTCGTTCAACTTAACTCGTAGTGACCGACAGATAGGGAACGTCTCGGTTACGTACTTGCCACAACCTTGAACCATTCGCTGTTGCCGGGACACGTTCTCGGCTCCTCAGCGTAAAACCTAGTGAGTGGATGCACCTGCCGCCTATTTATACCAGTGGACACGGGGAGTGGCTCAGGTATGTTAAATCCACTAGCGAATTTTCATTGGCGTTTTCTCTTAAACTCAGAGATGATTGGCCTCCCAAGTGAGACCCCATATGTCGTTCGACATAACGTCTCCGTTCCCTCCATCAGGGAACGAGGGTTACGTACGTAACCGAGACGTTATCCCACCAAGATCAGTTGACCAATTCACTCCAGTTTGCATTAATTCTAAACGATTGAATAGAAACCTGTAGGGAGCATTCTCATACTTCCAATGTAAAAATACTTGACTAAAGCCGCAAACTTAGAGATAGGATAACTGGTCATTTGATGTACTCATAAACACACCTAAACTGACACGTGATTCAGAAATCACAACGTCGTCGCTACATTTTTTATTTTATTTTTTTATTATTGCCTCCATGGGTGGATGAAAGTAGAATCAGTCACATGAATTTTATTATTTTTAATATAATTTGATGTCTTATTTATTAATTAATTTGAGATTGCACTGTTGCAGAAATTATTAATTCACAAAGATTAACAAAGGTGAATTATGTTGTACAAGTTGTCCAAATCAATTTTAAGAAATAATGGCTAAAATTTGGAATGAACAGTTTTAAGGCACTCTACACTGTGTCTATTTTACTACATTAAATCAAATTAATATTAGAAAAATGCCACGCAGGTGATAATTGTTACGATGGAGAGTCAGAGACGTTCGGATCCATTTGCAGAACTTTATTAAGAGTGGTCGGACAGGCAGTAATCAGGAACGGGGTCAGGTATGTCAGGGAGATCCAGAATCATAAACAGTAACAAGCAGAGATCAGGGCAGGCAGCAGAGAATCAGAGTCGGTATAAAAAACAAAATAAAACACACGAAAAACAAAAAAAACAAAAAAACCACTAAAAACTAGACGGGGTTAAAAAACAATACTCCACCCAGACTGAGAGTAATTGTGCTGCTTATATGGGTGTTTGAATTAGCTGCAGGTGTGTGTGTGTGTGTGTGTGTGTGTGTGTGTGTAATTACATGCAGGTGTGTGTGTGTGCAATCAGTCCCAGGAATGAGGCAGGATGGGAAATGGAGTTCTGAATGAGTCCTGAGTGGAGTGCCCTCTACTGAAGCTCACAGGCACTCCAGCTTGAGATCGTGACAATAATATTGAGTAAAAACAACAAAAAACTGCAATCACACATACTCTGTTAGATGACCTGGGTTGTCTAAACAATAGGAGCATAAAATTTTATATCCATAAACGAGTAGAAGATGAATTATAGCGTGAGGTCTCTCTGTGACGTTAAAATACACCATATATACAGCTGGCTTATGAGAGGTTCAAAAAACAAATTCCTATAATCTTAGTTTTTATAAAATAATTTATTGAACTTGTTTTAAAGATGGCATAAAGGCATGACTCAAGGATCTTGTTGTTCATGCAGTAAGGGGAGAGAACATCTTTAGAACGTGTCATATATCAAATGACCATGAAGGCATTATAGACATAACAGTGTGATTTTCTGTAAAGCTGCTTTGTAACCATGTGTATTGTGAAAAGACATGAACCGAAATTATGTTTGATTGACTTTATGTAGTTGGTGCTACATACGGTCATCCTCTGTTATAGACTTGCCGGATGCTGTCTCTCTGATCACCACTGTGAAAGATTGTCTTCTGCTCTACAATCATCAAACTCCTGTTTGAGAGAACTGGACCTGAGTAACAATGACCTACAGGATTCAGGAGTCAAGCTACTCTCTGCTGGATTGAGGAATTCACACTGTCAACTGAACATACTGAGGTCTGTCTTTCTCTTTCACTATGTTCTGATGTGGATGTGTATGTATTTCCTAAATATTCACTGTTAACCTGTTAACCCGCACCTGGACTAGAGCTGTAATCGGGCCATAAAAGTTAGGCCCGACAGGACCCGAGCCCGACAAGTACATTTTGATTGACAGCTTTTTAAAAGCCCGAACCCGTTTACAGCCCGACATTATTCAAATGTGCGCACACACAGCTCTTTTTCCTTGTGTCAACAATGAATCATTTATACATGTTTTAACATAATTTATTCATAACTAACGTAGACTAGACCACTTGGAAGTTGGAATAAAGAAATAAAATAAGTCCTCTGTAACATCTCAGCACTCTAAATAGGCATAGGCTCATTTAGCCTATAAATAGACCAACGCACCAATAAAAACGAGTCTTTTTAACAAAAACTAAGTTAAGATAAATTTTAAATTAAGATGGGTATTTGGCAATAACGAAGTTAAGATAAAGATCCGACAGATTTGCTTCGCCAGCAGCTGACATTTAATAAAAGAATAATGCCAATATTAGCGTAAATACTCTGTCTACATTATGCATTTAAGACTCAATGAATAATTAGTTATCATTTGAAAAACCTTTACTCACAAAGATTAGGCTAAGCCTACATGTTTTTGTGGAGGAAAATTATTGAATCCACTGTAGAGGTCTTCAGCGCGTTCCTGCGCTTACTGATGGTGCGTCATTATTCATTCATTCTTCTCATTATAAACATGGTCAGAACTTTTCCACACCTCAGACTTTCCTTTAGTTGCTGGTGCAACCAAAACATAATCGCCAGAGGCAAGCCTCTGTTACACCTACTCAGCATCCATTTTCGCATCTTTTTCGTGCTAATCGAAACGCATCACATGCCCGCTCGTTTACCTTGCAAACCGGAGCGCAAGCCCGAGCCCGGCCCGAGCCCGCATAAGATGATATAAATTAAGCCCGAACCCGACCGAACCCGTCGGGTCCCATTGGGTCCCGTCGGGTTCGGGCAAAGATCTTCAGCTCTAACCTGGACGCCAGTGCACTGAACGCTCTTTGTTTGCACGTGTCAATGTTTACAAATAGATTAAATGAAAAGGGACGTAATTAATCTTGACAAACTATATATTAGACGTTGAAGGACTTCTGATTTTTTAAAGTCGACTTTTTATGTGATGAAAGTTGAGTCAAAGTCGACTAGTCGCTGATGATGTCATTAATGAACAAATAAGTCTGGAGCTGTAATAAACACCTTGTGCACAGCTATGGCATATGACACAGTGCTGCCCACATGGCTATTGCTCCTATAACAGCTAATTTTTATCGAATCTGTAAAGGGTCTACTTTTATTTGTATGCACACATAATAACAACAAAACTTTGTGCATTTATAAAATAAAGAAAACAAACAAGGTGCGCTGTCTGCAGCCTTGGTCTGCAGTGATCTTCATTTAGAAACGCGTCATTAAAATGAACTGTATCTCAGCAAATACTCAACACAGAGACATGAGAGATGTATGTCTAGAAAGATTGACATCTACATTTAAACTAAACAAGTGCTACTGAAAACAAATATTTTGTGATAAAGTAATCCATATGAAAACAACGCGATATCCGTCTTTCACATCTCCCTTTATTATATCTAATGCGACCACGCCCACGCCCATGCATTAAACACGGTATTGATATTTTAATGTTCCACGTGAAGCTTGCGGCTTGTAAATGCCCATACAGAAAACAAAGCAGCGAGACTGTTGAAGTTTTTTATTTTATTTTACTGTTTGCTTTGCGCTGAGAGGAATAAAACATAATTCACCCCAAGAATATGAGCTAAGGATTACCTCAGGATTTGAGTTTTGGATTTCCTCAGAAAAAAGAATGAAGCGCTTTATCCAGCAGAGATCAAAAACATGAGTAAGTCTTTTTATTTTTTTATTTATTTATATACTTGTATTATGTTTCACATAACGTGTACACATTTTACTAGTTAGACTTTTTCCAAACTATAATTCCTGACTAAATGTATAATCAAGTGAAATATTATGAAGTTTCATTTACATCATCTAAATGTTCTACTGTACTACTACCGTCACAATAATGTTAATAATGTAGTTTATCATTTAGTTTATTTAAGAGCTTTGGAAATGCTAGTTATGTGATGTTCATTTATATATTTCAAGTTTGCTAAAGCAGTAATATTGTTCAGTATTTTTACTATTTAAAATAACTGCTTTCTATTTGAATATATTTTACAATATATTATATATATATATATATATATATATATATATATATATATATATATATATATATATATATATATATATATATATATATATATGTATAATTTATTCCTGTGATCAAAGCTAAATTTTCAGCATCCAGTCTTACTCCAAGTTTAACAATATACACTATACCATTCAAAAGCTTGGAGTCAGTATATATAGAAATTAAAACTTTTATTTAGCACACACGTGATGATAAATAAAAATGATTAATACAATAAATGTTACAAACAATCCTGTTCTTTCAATTTATAAAAAAAAAACTGAAAAAATATTCTCAGCTCTTTTCAACATTAATAATAATATTAAGAACAATAGAAAATCAGTATATTAGAAGGATTTCTGAAGTTTTGTGTCTGGAGTAATGATGCTAAAAATTTCAGCTTTGAAAGTCAGCTTTGATTGTTCCTAATAAACTGTTTAACTGCACTTGCAAGTGAATCTCAAATTATTTTGTGGGATAATTAAATATATTCTAAATAAACTACAAACACAAAAAAAAAATATATACATTTATTTTGTCCTCACATTCTTTCTTGTAACTCTTCCCTCTCAGTCACACACCTGACTGAAAGGCTCATTATGCAGCTCATTGTGCGGGTCTTTGTCTTCTCAGGTGTAAATCACACAAATATTCATCAATTCATCACCTACTCGCATATGCCCTTTACAAACAAAAAGTGTCTTAGAAAATTTAAATCAATCTATTGTTTTCTGTGAGTGAGTAAACAAGATGATTTTCACATCATTTTGAAGCAAAAATTGTAGGCCACAAGCTCCAGGTTTGGCAGTCTTGTAAACAAATGTTGTGTATTTGTTTTATGACCTTAATTCAGTGACTTCAAAATTTTAGTTTTTCACTAACCATGCATAAACGTTGTTTTCTCAAAAACACAATCATGTACATACATACTATTTACATATTATTGTAACCCAGTTTGTACTGAATACAGTGATTTCAGACTTTAGCCATGTATATGTTTAGAAGCAACTGAAAAAAGCACAAAAGTCAGGGCATGTCAAAACTTCTCCAGGCCCCCAAAACCCCCTAGACCTCAGAGGGTTAAGAAACATATGCTTTGACTTCTCAGTTTCTAAGCTATTTACTGAGAAATCACAGAACAGTGTTGACAATACATTTCCGTGCTGAATGATTCTGTGTATGTGCGATGTGTGCGTGATGTACGCACTACTCTCTGTAGCTTATGTGTGTGCTTTAAAGTGCAGCAACGCATTAGATTAGAACAGCGATTAACTAACCTAAGCTGTTTAGCTGTTTAATAAGCTGTTTAAATTGTGCATTCTCCCGTTCAATTTCGAGCATCCAGTAATATTATCACATGTCTCATGGAGCGCTTTCAGAGTATGCATTGATTTGTCATTTTAACTGTTTGGAAACTGAGTGTAAATTTGGAAGTCCTTGAATGTTTATTATCTTGTTGCGCCCTCTATAGGACCAGTGACTAGTCGACATCAAGCTTAAAGCGTCATGGCAGAGCACTGAAGTCGATTAGTCTGTGAAACCCCTACTATATATCAAGGTCTAAGCCTCAAGCATCGACGATAGATTGCTATTTTTCAATGGAAAGCTTATAAAGAATGTATTTGCTAAATTTGTGTAAGCAGTACACATCAAAACATGCATAATCAAAACGCAGTACGTACCAGATTCATCATGATAACAAGTCATAAATGCATCCACAGCTGTAAATCCCAGCTTAGTTAGAAAGGTATGTGTAGATGTGTATAGACAGATTAACTGACACTTTGTGTAGAGCCGAGGTCTCGTTTATTCACCTCATACAAAAAACCTTCTTCCTTCCGTGTTCCGCCCATAATTCCCCCAGACCTCCTACGTCATCTCTTGTAGACAACCACAGGAAAGATAACAAGTAACCATCTATCTAATCTACATCCCCCTTCTAAATGATAAGATACCTGGATAGGTTTAACATGAATAAAAGATTGAAACTGAATCAACAACAACAAAAAAGATTTTAACAGCTATATATATATGCTAGTAATATATATAGTTAGCTCTTTAGCTTTACCTGTTATAAAAATGCACATGAACAGTGAAACTAAAAAAAGCAGTGTACAACCTGACACGCATACCAAACAGGATACAGCATTCTTCTAACTTCCTTTAAAACAGCCACAAGGAACAGGACTGCTGCAATAAGAGAGTTATGAACAGTCTGAGCTTATGTAGTGTAGTCTTTGTATAGGGAGTTGGGCTTTGATATTCTCCCTGAGCGGGTGACAACCACAGGTGGTTCCTGCACCTGTTCTGTCTGTGGCTGGTCGACATTAGGCTGGGTTTCTGGCAGAGGTTCACTGTTGGTGTTAAGTGGGACCCCTGTTGTTGTAGGTGGGGTGTACTGTTCATGTGTATGTAGGAGGTGACGCCTGTTTCTCACATATGTGGCATCTCCGGCCTGGGCCTGGTAACTGTTTGGCTGTGGTGCTTTTCCTATTACCGTTCCCAATCTGTCATATCCCCTTTCTGTCTGTAATCTCACTGTCTGACCTGCTTGCAATGAGACCAAGGGTCTGGCTGACCTGTCATAATGTGTCTTTCCCCTTTTTCTGGTACGTGTTAAAGCTGCCTGGACCTGTGTTTCTACCTTTGGCACATACATGGTTTAGTCAAAGGAATAAGGGTCTTGGTGCGCCGAGAAAGCAGGCGTTGGGCTGGTGAGGGCAGCTCATCCCTTGGTATATTGTGTAGATTGAGCAGCGCCACATATACATCTGTTCCATCACGTGCACATTTTTCTAGCAGGTGTTTGGCTGAGCGTACAGCCCTCTCAGCTAGCCCATTTGATTGAGGGTAGTGGGGGCTGCTGATGACATGACAAAACTCCCATGTGCAGGCAAATTCTTGGAACTCCTTTCTTGTGAAATATGCTGCGTTGTCAGTCATTAGCTGCTGAGGAGATCCATGGGTGGCAAAGTGGTGCTTTAGTCTGGTTATAATGGTCACACTGGTCATGTTTGGGAGCTGGTCTATTTCAAACTAGCCAGAGTACGAGTCGACGAGCACCAGATGTTCTTTTCCCCCCCACTCAAAAACATCCGCTGCTGTAAGGGCCCATGGCAAGTCTGGTATCTCATGCAATTGAAGGGGCTCCTTTGTTTGGTGTGGTCTGAGGGCATTACAAGGAGTGCACCTGGAGATTTCATGTTCAATGTCCTGGTATATGCTGGGCCAAAACATGGTTTCTCTGGCCCTGCGCTTTGTTGATTCTAGGCCTGGGTGCCCTTGATGCAGCTGTCTGATATAATAGTGTTGCAGAGAGTGGGGAATGACAAAACGCTGACCACGGAGCAGTAGGCCATTATCAACTGTGAGTTCATCCCTTATGGCAAAGAATTGCCTGAGCTCATGTGGCAGCTTCTTTGATGAGTCAGGCCAGCCCACGGCAACGACCTCAGATAAACGCCTGCATAGATAATCTGCCTGTGTCTCCCGTCTCAGTTCCTCAGTTCTCCTCGAGGAGAGGACTTCCACTGTCATGACATCATAGTCCTCAGTAGTTTCTGCCCAGTCAGTGGAGGGCAGGTGTGCACGTGAGAGCGCATCTGCTAGGTATAGTTCTTTGCCTCTCTTGTAGACGACATTGAGGTTATAGCGCTGCAACTTAAGCATCATCCTCTGAAGACGTGCAGAGGCTGAGTGTATTGTTTTTTTAGAATAATGATGAGGGGCTGATGATGCGTTTCGACGGTCACTGGACGGCCATATATGTAATCGTGGAATTTCTGACAAGCATAAACAAGGGCCAGCAGCTCCTTTCCTATTTGAGCATAGCGTGACTCAGTCTCTGTAAGTGCTCTTGAGGCAAACGCCACTGGTTTGTTGTTCTGGAGACAGACAGCACTCAGGCCGTGCTGAGAGGCATCTGCAGATAATACCACTGGCTGGTGCACGTCAAAGTACTGGAGTACAGGAGGACTTGTGAGGAGTTCTTTAAGTCTGGTGAATGCTGCCATGTGGTGCTCCTGCCAGCTCCATTCTGCATCCTGAAGCAGGAGATGACGCAGGGGTGCTGTGATTTCACTATATGAATTTCGATAAATAGTTTGTCATGCCCAAAAACCTTTGAACACCATGCTTGTCCGCTGGGGTTGGCATAGAACGGACTGCATCTGTCTTTGTAGGGTCAGGCTTTATGCCCTGGTCAGTTAAAGGTGACCCACATATGAAACCTCAGACACCCGGAAATGGCACTTGTCTGGGTTGAGCTTAAGATTTATGGCGTATATTCTGTCCATGACTTGCCGGAGGCGCAGATCATGCTCTTCTCTTGTGCTGCCCCAAACAAGAATATCGTCAACAACAATTGCGCATGGCTGTCCTTCAAAGAGCTGCTCCATGCACCTTTGGAAGACTTCACTTCCTGTGGAAATTCCATAGGGCATTCGGAGGAAGGCATATCGGCCCGCCGGGGTCATGAAGGTGGTCAGCTTTGATGACTCCTCACTGAGTGGCACCTGCCAGAATCCACACTTTGCATTAAGGATGCTGAACACCTTGGCCCCTGGCATGTCAGCGATCACCTGTTCTACTGTTTTCATGGGATGACGTGGTCTGAGGAGGGCTTTGTTGAGGTGGACAGGGTCAATACACAGTCTAACAGCACCATCTTTTTTACGTGCAGCCACCATAGAAGACACCCACTCAGTGGGCTCCTGAACTGGCTTAATGACTCCCAGTTTAGTCATTCTATTGAGTTCATTTATTATTTTTTCTTTCATTGCCAATGGCACTCGTCTGGGAGCACATATTGTAGGGTGCACAGAGGGGTCTAGGCGCATGTGGTATACTACTGGGAGTTTGCCTATAGTGCTGCAGTCAAAAAGGTCTTTATACTCTGTGAGTTCAGGGGCCCCCTGCTGGAGAGCGTGCACATTCGGGCCAAGTTGCACAAAGCCTAGTTTGATGCTATCTCTGAGGCCCAATAGAGGTTTTACATCACTGTCAACAACATGGAACTGTAGTGTGCCGCATGTGAAGTTAACATCAGTGACACCTAAAGTCCTTATGATCTGACCACCATAAGCAACCAGGTTGACTATATGGCTGTGATCGACATGAGCGTCTCGGTCGACATGCTGGAGAACGCCACTGGACAGTATATTGCACCGAGCTCCAATGTCAATCTTCACCTTAAGTTGCTTCCCTGTGTTGGAAGTGGGCAGGACGGTAAATATCTCTCCTCTATCAGCTGGTACCTCTACACTTTCACAGTAAAAAAAGTCTGCTGGTTCATATGCAATCTGTGCATCAAGTTCACTTATTCTGTGTGTCTGTCCTCCCCTGCGTATGGTGTGTGGTGCTCTGTTTGGCTGAGATGGACCTTGTCCTGGTCTGTTGTAGGTGCGTGTTTTGCTCGATCTACACCATTTAGAGAAGTGGTTCCATTTTCCACATGCGTTGCAGCGCTTGTTGAAGGCTGGACAGCTGCTGCAGTCAGATGAATGCTGGCCACCACATTTTAAACATGTAGAATATTGCACGGCACAAACTTCGCTTTCCTTCTTTGGTTCTTTTTTTATTTCTTTGTTTCCTTTTTCAGAATGCTCATGTAACATGCATATTTCGATAGCTGAGTTTAAAGTTAGATTTTTTTCTTTCAGCAGCTGTGTGCGGATATTGTCATTGTGAATGCCACATACTAATCGATCTCTTATCAGTTCATCGTGCAGAGTGCCAAATTCGCATATTCTGGCTAGTGTTTTTAACGTGACAACGTACGACTGGATTGTTTCATGTGGCTTCTGGTTTGTTGTATTGAATGCATGTCTGTCCATAATTACGTTCTTTACAGGCAGACAAATTTCCTCAAACTTCTTTACCAGTATCTCTGAATCCTCTGGATCTTCCCCCTCCTCGAAAGTGAAAGTGTCATATTTATCTTGGGCACTGGGACCAGCGAGGTTCAGAAACGTGTACGCTTGCACTTTTTTTGTTGCTGCTGAAAGACCGGCGTTGCTATAAATGCGCCACTCGCGCTTAAATTTTGTCCAGTTGTCCACGATATTCTCGTCAAAGACGAGGGGGTCAATCTTACGAAGTCCTTGTGCCATCGTTACTACAGGCACACTTCTGACACCATGTAGATGTGTATAGACAGATTAACTGACACTTTGTGTAGAGCCGAGGTCTCCTTTATTCACCTCATACAAAAAACCTTCTTCCTTCCGTGTTCCGCCCATAATTCCCCCAGACCTCCTACGTCATCTCTTGTAGACAGCCAAAGGAAAGATAACAAGTAACCATCTATCTAATCTACAGTAAGGGTCCATTGAACAACATCCAAAAGTCAAGTCAAGTCATCTTTATTCATTTAGCGCTTTAAACAAAAAAGATTGCATCAAAGCAACTGAACAACTTTAATTAGGAAAACAGTGTCAATAATGCAAAATGACAGTTAAAGGCAGTTCATCATTGAATTCAGTGATGTCATCATGCAGCTCAGTTCAGTTTAAATAGTATCTGTGCAATAATTTGCAATCAAGTCAACGATATCGCTGTAAATGAAGTGTCCCCAACTAAGCAAGCCAGAGGCGACAGCGGCAAGGAACCAAAACTCCATCAATGAGAGAATGGAGAAAAAAACCTTGGGAGAAACCCAGGCTCAGTTGGGGGGCCAGTTCTCCTCTGACCAGACGAAACCAGCAGTTCAATTCCAGGCTGCAGCAAAGTCAGATTGTGCAGAAGAATCATCTGTTTCCTGTGGTCTTGTCCCGGTCGTCGTCTGAGACAAGGTCTTTACAGGGGATCTGTATCTGGGGCTCTAGTCCTGGTCTCCGCTGTCTTTCAGGGCTGTAGAGGTCCTTTCTAGGTGCTGATCCACCATCTGGGCTGGATACAGACTGGATCTTGTGGCTACGGTGACCTCGGAATAAGAGAGAAACAGACTAATATGAGCGTAGATGCCATTCTTCTAATGATGTAGCAAGTACATCGGGTGTTATGGGATGTGTTCCCGGTTCCGGTTTACCTTATTAATGCAGCCTAAAAATCCTTTAACGGATTTGGATATTAGAAGTGTATTAGTATGTTATGTGTAAGCCAGCTTAAAGAGATGGGTCTTTAATCTAGATTTAAACTGCAAGAGTGTGTCTGCCTCCTGAACAATGTTAGGTAGGTTATTCCAGAGTTTGGGCGCTAAATAGGAGAAGGATCTGCCGCCCGCAGTTGACTTTGATATTCTAGGTATTATCAAATTGCCAGAATTTTGAGAACAGAGCGGACGTGGAGGACTATAATGTAACAAGAGCTCGTTCAAATACTGAGGCGCTAAACCATTCAGGGCTTTATAAGTAATAAGCAAGATTTTAAAATCTATATGATGTTTGATAGGGAGCCAGTGCAGTGTTGACAGGACCGGGCTAATATGATCATACTTCCTGGTTCTAGTAAGAACTCTAGCTGCTGCATTTTGGACTAACTGGAGTTTGTTTACTAAGCGTGCAGAAACAACTACCCAATAGAGCATTACAATAGTCTAACCTTGAGGTCATAAACGCATGGATTAACATTTCTGCATTTGACATTGAGAGCATAGGCCGTAATTTAGATATATTTTTGAGATGGAAAAATGCAGTTTTACAAATGCTAGAAACGTGGCTTTCTAAGGAAAGGTTGCTATCAAATAGCACACCTAGGTTCCTAACTGATGACGAAGAATTGACAGAGCAGCCATCAAGGCTTAGACAGCGTTCTAGGTCATTACATGCAGAGCTTTTAGGCCCTATAATTAACACCTCTTTTTTTTTCAGAATTTAGCAGTAAGAAATTACTTGTCATCCAGTTTTTTATACTGACTATGCATTCCGTTAGTTTTTCAAATTGGTATGTTTCGCCAGGCCACGAAGAAATATAGAGCTGAGTATCATCAGCATAACAGTGAAAGCTAACACTGTGTTTCCTGATGATATCTCCCAAGGGTAACATGTAAAGCATGAAGAGTAACAGCCCTAGTACTGAGCCTTGAGGTACTCCATACTGCACTTGTGAACGATATGATACCTCTTCATTCACTGCTACGAATTGATGGCGGTCACTGCTACGAATTGATTTAAACCATGCTAATGCACTTCCATTAATGCCAACAAAGTGTTCTAGTCTATGCAAAAGAATAGTGTGGTTAATAGTGTCGAACGCACTAACGCACTAAGATCCAATAGCACTAATAGAGAGATACAACCACGATCAGATGATAAGAGCAGGTCATTTGTAACTCTAAGGAGAGCAGTCTCGGTACTATGATACGGTCTGAATCCTGACTGGAAACCCTCACAGATGCCATTTTTTCTCTAAGAAGGAATATAATTGTGAGGATACTACCTTTTCTAGTATCTTGGAAAGAAAAGGGAGATTCGAGATCGGTCTATAATTAACTAGTTCTTTGGGGTCAAGTTGTGTCTTTTTGATGAGAGGCTTAATAACAGCCAATTTGAAGGTTTTGGGGACATACCCTAATAACAATGAGGAATTAATAATAGCCAGAAGAGGATCTATGACTTCTGGAAGCACCTCTTTTAGGAGCTTAGATGGAATAGGGTCTAACATACATGTTGTTGGTTTAGATGATTTAACAAGTTTATACAATTCTTCCTCTCCTATAGTAGAGAATGAGTGGAACTGTTCCTCAGGGGATCTATAATGCACTGTCTTATGTGATACTGTAGCTGATGACTGCATGGTTACAATTTTATCTCTAATAGTATCGACTTTAGAAGTAAAGTAGTTCATAAAGTCATTACTGCTGTGATGTTGAGAAATGTCAACACTTGTTGATGCTTTATTTTTTCGTTAATTTAGCCACTGTATTGAATAAATACCTGGGGTTATATTTGTTTTCTTCTAAAAGAGACGAAAAGTAATCAGATTGAGCAGTTTTTAATGCTTTTCTGTAAGATAGGTTACTTTCCCTCCAAGCAATACGAAATACTTCTAGTTTTGTTTTCCTCCAGCTGCGCTCCATTTTCCGGGCTGCTCTCTTTAGGGTGCGAGTGTGCTCATTACACCACGGTGTCAGACTGTTTTCCTTAACCTTCCTTAACCCTCTGGAGTCGATTAACGCGTATACGCGTTTTGGGGTATTTTCTCCTGATAACCCCGAAAAGAACTTAAATTACACTTTCAGTTTTGATTGTACAGATAAGTGCAATACATCAATCGAATCTGTAAAGGGTCTACTTTTTTTTGTATACAGACATAATAACAACAAAACTTTGTGCACTTATAAAATAAAGATAACAAACAAGGAGTGCTGTCTGCAGCCTTTGTCTGCGCTGATCTTCAGATACAAATGCGTCATTAAAATGAACTGTAACTCAGTGAATACTCAACGAAGAGACATGAGAGAGATATCTATAGAAAGCCTGACATGTCTACTTTTAAACTAAACAAGTGCTGCTGAAAACAAATATTCTGTGATAAAGTAATCCATATGAAAACAACGCGATGTCCGTTTTTCACGTCTCCCTTCATTATCTTCTAATGCGACCACGCCCCCGCGCCGAGCGCGCTTTTGAGATTCAAATGTTTCACTGAAGCGCGCGGCTTTTGAATACGCCCACACAACAGAAGACAACGCAGCGAGAGTGTTCTTCAAGTTTTTATTATTTTACTGTTTGCTTCGCGATGAGAGGAATAAGACATAATTCACCCCAAAAAAGATGTGATGTGGTTGAGGATTTGAGATTTGGATTTCCTCAGAAAAAAGAATGAAGCACTTTATTCAGCAGAGATCATAAACATGAGTAAGTCTCTTTTTATTTATTTATATACTTGTACTAGTTTTCACATAACGTGTAAACATTTTACTAGTTAGACTTTTTCCAAAGACTTTTTCCAAACTATAATTCCTGACTAAATGTATAATCAAATGAAATATTATGAAGTTTCAATAACAATATATACTACTATACCATTCAAAAGCTTGATGTAAATAATATAAATGTAACAATAAATGTAACTGTAACAAATGTAACAATCATTGCTGTTCTTTCAATTTATACCCCCTAAAAAACCTGAAAAAAATATTCTCAGCTCTTTTCAACATTAATAATAATAATAATAATAATAATAATGATGATGATAATAATAACAATAATTTTTTTTTTTTGTAGAAAATAAGATTGTTAAAAGGATTTATGAAGGATTGTGTGACTGGAGTAATGATGCAAAAAAATTCAGTTTGAAAGTCAGCTTTGATTTTTCCTAATAAACTGTTTAACTGCACTCACAAGTGAATATTAAATTATGTTGTGGGATAATTAAATATATTCTAAATAAACTACAAACATAAAATTATATAGATTTATTTTGTCCTCACATTCTTTCTTGTAACTCACCCCTCTCAGTGACACAGCTGACTGAATGGCTCATTATGCAGCTCATTATGCAGGCCTTTGTCTTCTCAGGTGTGAATTCATGATAGTTGACGCCTACTCGCATATGACTTTTACCAACAAAAAGTGTCTTAGAAAATTTAAATCAATATATTGTTTTCTGTAAGTGAGTAAACAAGATGATTTTCACATCATTTAGAAAAAAAAAATTCTAGGCTACAAGCTCCAGTTCTCAAAATTCCGGGGAACCAATTTTCTGTATGTGTTTTATTACCTTATTCTAGTGATTTAACATTTTTAGTTTTTCACTAACCACGCATAACATTTTTTTTCTCAAAAAACACAATCATGTACATACATGCTGCTCACATATTATTATAGCCTAGTTTGTGCTGATTACAGTGAGATTACACTTTAGCCATTTAGATATTTATAAGAAACTGAAAAAAGCACAAATGTCAGGGCATGACAAAACTTCTCCAGGCCCCAAAAATACCCTTAGACTCCAGAGGGTTAAGCGTAAAGGAGCAACTGTATTTAAAATGCTAGAAAAGAGAGAGTCCATAGTTTCTGTTACGTCATCAAGTTGTTCTGAGGTTTTGGATATGCTAAGGAATTGGGATACATCAGGAAGATTACTTACAAAGCAATCTTTTGTGGTAGAAGTGATGGTCCTATCATACTTGTAACAAGAAGTGGAATTTACAGTTTTAGCTATATGAAGTTTGCACAAAACTAAATAATGATCTGAGATATCATTGCTTGGCTGCATAATTTCAACACCATCAACATCAATTCCATGTGACAGTATTAAATCTAGAGTATGATTTCGACAATGAGTAGGTCCTGAGACGTGTTGTCTAACCCCAATATAGTTCAGAATGTCTATGAATGCTGATCCCAATGCATCTTTTTTTCCATTATCAACATGGATATTAAAATCACCAAAAATTAAAACTTTATCTGCAGCCAGCACTAACTCGGATATAAAATCAGCAAAACTCTTTAATAAAGTCTGTATGGTGCCCTGGTGGCCTGTATACAGTAGCCAGTACAAACATCACAGGGGATTTATCATTAACATTTGTTTCTCTGGATAATGTTATATTAAGCACCAATACTTCAAACGAGTTATACTTGAAGCCTGCCCTCTGAGAAATCCTGAAAACATTGTTATAAATTGAAGCAACACCTCCCCCTTTACCTTTTGGACGTGGCTCATGTTTATAACAGTAATCTTGGGGTGTAGACTCATTTAAAATAATGTAATCATCAGGTTTTAGCCAAGTTTCTGTCAAACAGAGTGCATCTAGATTATGATCAGTGATCATATTATTTACAAAAAGTGCTTTCGTAGAAAGGGACCTGATATTCAATAAGCCAAGCTTTATCATTTGTTTATCCGTATTGCATCTGTTTTTTTTTTTTTGAACCTCAATTAAATTGTAGCTCTTAAATTGGTTTGGACCTTTTTTGTATTTTCTAGCCCGGGGAACAGACACAGTCTCTATAGTTTGATATCTAGGTGAAAGAGTCTCTATGTGCTGAGAATAAACTGACTTCTGTGACTTCTGTGACTGGAGGCGGCTAGGAGACGGTCGGTTTAGCCAGTCTGTCTGCTTCCTGACCTGGGCCCCAGTTAGTCAAGTACAAACTCTAAGACTATGTGCCATATTTCTAGAAAGAAGCACTTTTTAGAGCACTTTTAGTCCAACAAAGCAATAACGTTGTAATATGGAAGGTAATTCCTTTGTTTACGTCTCATTTCTTTGGGAGAGTTATTGTTTGTATCCGTTACGGAACAACTTATGCTAAAAAAAACTGCATCTTGGTAGTAAAAAACAACATGGTTTTGTAGCATACAGTGCCACAAACAGAATGAGACCCTCCACTAAAAAAAAGTCAAAGATATGCGGAATATTGTTTATTTGAATTCTGCCGCTCTCTGTGAAGGCTCGTGACGCTTCTGTCATCTGATGGGGGCATAACTTATCGTTTGGCTTTTTACACAAATATTTAATTTTTCTCTTCTTCTTCAACATTTTTCATATATATGTGTGTGTGTTTTGTGGGAAATGTGGCTGTATCTGCATGATTACCATATGTATGACGGGGTTGGGGGGGGGGGGTTTGGGTCTCAGAAAAATGGTTGCAGGAATCTAATTTTTCATGGCATCTTCGTTACTTTTAACTCATTACTTTTCTGGATTGCTCCAGGACTGATTTCATGTACTTTTATATAACATAATAAAAAAAATAATTCAGTGTGGTACAATTTCTTTCAAGGCAGTTCAGTGTCTATAACTTTTGATCTTTTTGAAGATGATTAACTCTGTATGATGGATAGTAAGGCCCAAAGGGTCTTCTTTCCAAAGACACCAAACGTGTGTGTGTGTAGCACACTAAAGTCAGGAACTGAGTCCCAAAGTGGGGGGTGCATGAAAAATGTTTAAATCAGTAGTTATTACAAAATTGTGGCATCTGTGGTTGCTAGAATACATTTGTACAAAATACATTAAAATCTGTAAACACATTTACAGAAAAAAACTTACATTTTACAGTAAAAAACTGTCATTTACAAACAATTTTTTTTTAATGCAAATCAGTAAATTCAACAATTCACACTGTTACTAAATCTGTTTTGTACCTTTTACATTTACTGACAACCTCTATAATAATGCAGGTGGTAACAGAGAAAGTCACGTGAAGAATCAAAGTTCATCACAAGTAGCTTCCACAAGCTGAAGTATATACTAACATCCAGAAGGTGCACAGAGTCATTCACACAAACACAAAAACACCATCATGGTTACATGCAACACTTAAATAATAGATATTCATTAAACAACAGATAATGTATAAAATAAATCCCCAATGTGCATAACTGATAACAAAAACGAATAAGAAACAGGTTTATTTAAACAAAATACTTTCCAATGTGGAGCGTAACACAGGGAATTCTGGGAATAAAAATGTACTGTAAATTATACATTGATTTGTTCTTTTTTATTTCTAAAAACTGTACAATTAGCAACATTTTACTGTAAAATGGCATGAAATGTCTGGTTAAATCTTTTACAGTTTTTTCCTTTATATAGTACAGAAAGTTACTGTTAAAGGGATAGGCCTAGTTCACCCAAAAATGAAAATTCTGTCATCAATTCCTCACCCCCATGATGTTCTAAACCCATTAGACCTTTATTCATGTTTGGAACAAAAATTAAGGTATTATTGATGAAATCTGGGAGCTCTTTGACCCTCCATAGACAGCAACACAACTGAAATGTTCCCAGGCCCAGAAATGTAATATAGACATTGGTAAAATAGTGCATGTGACATCAGTGGTTCAACCATAATTTATGAAGCCACGGGAATACTTTTTGTGCTCAAAGAAAACAAAAATAACAACTTTATTCAACAATTCTTCCCTTCCTCATTCTGTCTGCTGCGTGCCACCATTTTGGAGAGTATCACGTCACATGCGCCTGCTCTCCTCTGCATGTAAACAAAGCATGTGCGTGCTCCTGCTTACACAAAAAAGTATTCTCGTACCTTTGTAAAATTACGGTTAAACCACTGATGTCTCATGACTATTTTACCGATGTCCTTGCTACGTTTGCTTGGTTAAGCTGCCTTATCCTGCATGACCAGTCTGGATGGACGCTGGTGCAGTCAGGCCCCTGGGTTCCTCCAGGTGCATGACAATGCCGGCCTTGTGCCCAGAGTCTGTACGGAGTTTCTGGATGACAAAGGCATGATGCCATTGTTGGCTCAATCAATCAGTCAGTTAATCAATCAATCAATGTTTATTTTAGATTTGAACCCATGTCATTCACATTGTTGACTAACGCATTACTACTCTACTCTACTACTGAATTCACTTTGTGTAAATTGAGAGTAAGCCTTGTGTCACAATAAATATAGTCATGGCTCCATGACTAATTTTAGGCCTACATCAAATCACAGGGAATACAAACAATACATTTTATGCAAACCTGCAATAATTAAATTCCAAATCTTTATGTAAACCTTGTAAATGTTTAATTTATGGAATAGGTATTTTGATGACTACCTTCAAATTAATAAACATTTATGTAAATATACAGAAATTATATTATTTGGTGGCTTATTGATAGTGTGTGTAAATTTTGTTAATGCCTGTTAATTTGAGTCTTGTCATGTTTGGCATGTTTTAATTATTGAACCCTTTTTGTTTTGTTCAGATTGGCAGGTTGTAGATTGACTGGTCAGTGTTGTGAAAGTTTGTCTTCAATTCTACAATCATCAGACTCCCATCTGAGGGAGCTAGACCTGAGTAACAATGACCTGCAGGATTCAGGAGTGACGCTGCTTGCTGCTGGACTGAAGAGTTCACAATCACAACTGAACACACTGAGGTCTGACTTTATTGTATACTTATTCAATGTATGAATATGTGTTTTAATTAGCATAATTAGCATCTCATAACTAATAATGCAATTAGCTTAAAATCTTATTAAATATTTCCCCAGCATTTATGAAAAAAAGTTGCCAGTCACCACCAGTGCTTTTGATCATTTTCACTAAATTTTCCATGGCCCCCAGAATATTTTGTTGTATGAATATCTGATGATGCAATGCATCAAAATAAAGAACAGAAATAATTGTTTTTTTTAAAAAAAAAATGTTTTATTCTTACTTAAAATTTTATGACTCTTCTTAAAAAAAAAGAAAAAAAGATGACTTGACTTAGAAGACTAATCTAAGCTGTTAATGCATCCAGCTGCAGATATTGTTTAGTTAAGGATCGGACTACACAAGACTAATGTTTAATTCCTTCACAATGTAAAGCAGCTGTACATTGAGGCTGTTATTAAAGCATAATGCAGGGACATATTTCACATCAGGTTTTTACATCAGTTGACTTTAAGTGGTACAACACATAAAAAGAGACGAAGACAAAAATAAACTTTTTTTTTCAATAAATAATCAAAAATAAAAAAAATCTGATGAAACAAAAGACTTCAGTTTCAACTGTAATAGTTCTTACTGCTTGTATTCATATCTGATGAGCAACATTATTAAAACTGATTGTTAAAAAGGCAACCATCTTTTGATTATTTTAAAGTAATTTAAGGGCAAAAACCCAATAATAATATAACTAATCTAACTAGTCTCCAAGTTACAATTTAAAAGAAATAGTTTGCTCAAGAGTGAAACTTGTAACATCCACATTTTATTTTGTACCAAAAGTGTATGATTTCTCTTCAGTCAAACAAAAAATTCAGTTGAACACAAACTATTTATTATTATTTCATCTTTTTTCTATATAATAAATGAATGATGACTAAAACCGATTATTCTCTCATTTTGTGTTCCATAAAAGAAAACCTACAGGTGTGAAGCAATATTAGCATTTTTGCCAAGCTTTCTGGCCAGTTTGTTCAAAAACAAAATAAATAAATAAATAAATAAATAAACAAACAATAAAATAATTTAATCTTTGACAAAAAGTAGTCTTTGATAATGTCTAAATTTAACTTTATTTTTTCCCATTAGATTTAATCTGCCTCTGTTTGTTGGATTTTAAATGCCTTTGCTCTGTTTTCAACTGTCATGCTGCTTTAATTGACAAATAGCATAGAATGCTTCTTAACATGTATATTTCTTTTGAACATATTTATTACATTATATAGAAAGAAATAATTTAAAGGTGATTTTTTTTCATTGTTGTTGTTGTTTACTCTGTGCATGCTTGGGTTGGTAACTGAAATTTTAATGACATTAAATAAATGAATTTAAAAATTGCCATTAAAGCTTGCTATTTGCATAGGCAGTGTTTAAAAAGAATTATGTAGTGAATTATTTATCATTGTGCAAAACCATTCAGATTGACATTCCAAGCCAACACTGCCGGTAGTATTAGCTGTAGTAGTAATATGGTATAGTAGTATAGTCAGCCATCCAACTCCTCTTATAACAGATGTTGGTTTTTTTAAGTTCGTTCTTACCTTAATATGGGGATCCCAGAAAACCTGCAATACAAATCCTTGACCATTTATGCTGTAATGTGTCTCTTTGAGGAGTTCCTTCTTTATTGTGGCGAAGTTACCAATTTAAATAACATTTATATCAGAGTTTACATACTACAGTAGGTGGCCAACCAAAATGAGCTTTTTGCCGCCGCGAGTGCCGCCGCCGCCACCACGTCTGTGAAGTGCATTTGCAGCTTTTGACCGCTGAGTCATCAAACAAGTGCATCAGAGCACATTTTCGCAAATAGCCTTCAGCTTTGCCTAGCCAATGTGTTACATTTGACGCTGCAGTCGGGGAAAATGAAAGAAAAACACTGTAGTTAAAATATTGAATATTCACAGATGAAAGTTTAGTACTTATGAAGTTATGTGCGTTTCATAGAATGAATTCAAGCAGGATAAATGTCAAGCCTATGAGCCTGTCCTTATATTTTCTCTAAGCTACACAGTATTACACCATATTTTAGATTTGAAACATTTAATAGGTGTGCAGTATTATGTATATAATATGAATTATGTGTTATATTATCCTAAAGAAATGGTGGTTTACTTTGCATCTGAGCATTAAAAGTGGTAGCCTATTTTAGTGAGCTAGGCTACATGGATTTATATGCAAAATGTCAATATTCTCACATATTAGGCCTATATTTGTCACAAATACATTTTTAATTTATTTTAATTTATATTATTTAATTCCTTTAATAAAACAGCATGCATTTTTGTCACACACATACTTTGTTATTCGTTACCTGTCCTATATTTTGACAGATAACTTCTTGGGAAAAAAGACATCTGTCTGTACAGTGATTAAGAAATTGTTGCATGTTTTATAAATTATTTCCTTTATTTTAGTAAAACGTGAGGCACTGTATAATTTCGCTCCCATTATTTAGACCTAATATAAAACAAGAAACAAATAAATTAAACCTGCACGATTTAGCTAAATCCTTGAAACTCTAAAGAATGGACGGATTAATAAAACGTCCTCATGTTTAAACTCAAGTTCTCTCATTATAATCAACAAAATGCACACAATGTAAAAAAGAGCTTCATTAACTGACAACTTCAGTGATTTTAAAGGGAGCCTTCTTTACTTGCTTTCATACAATTTTAAATGCAGCCACATTTAAATCGAGGCATTTAAATTTGTCTACATATTTTATCTTCATTACAAATCTTGTTTGGTTTTATTTTGGATAATTGCATGTAAAAAAAAAATGATTTACTTTGTAATGCACATGCAAAATGTGAAACTTTCATCTTATTCATAGTCTATAGCATTTTATAATTATTTGTACTATAATATTTAACTTAACCTGCTTTATATCTTTATTATTTAATGCAAAAGAGATTTATTAAAACAAGTTTATAAGAGTCATGCATCCGTTTAATCTTGATCAAGAACAACTAATGATGAACGATTTTGAGAGACATCAGCCGTTAGATCATTTTAAAACGTCAAATAGCCTTCAATTTACAGGCTGTAACTGCATCTGTCTCGGTTGTAGACTTGTGAAGATTATTTTTTAATGCGTATCCCGTACTGTAACCGAAAAGAAATGTGTTCTATTATTATTATTCATATTCAAGGTTTTGTGCAAAAATTATTAATGCAAATGCAAGACGGAGGCGCCCTCTCCATCATTTGATTTTGAAATAACTTAAAATTAGGGTGCCTCACATACATGAGAAATATATCTACAGAAAGCTTGAAATGTCTACTTTTAAGGCCCCGGTATACTTCAAATGAAATCGAAGAACAAACTGATATGACGTCATTTCGAACAAAATCAGTTTGTTTTAAGTTCGTTTTGGCAGGTCGAAACGGCTCACCAAAGTGAACTTTCTGGGGGAGTTCGCTTTGGCTCCTAAACACCATTGAGATTACATTGGTCCGTGAAGGTTACACAATCGGTGGGTGTGTTCTTAAACTCCACCTTCTTTGACACCCAATTTTTTTTTTCTCTGTTTGTTTCTCATTCTGCGGAGGTCATTCAAGAGAGCAACATCTCCTGAATACACTGGAGTAGCGAATAGCTGAGCTGCACAAATATATCCGCACCTGTACGATCCCTCGCGGAGAGACTTTAAAGATGTAGAGACAGTATTTCATTCCTAGAAAGAAATTGCAATGAAACTTGGTGTCGATGACCCGGAGTTATGCAAAAAGCAACGCAGAGAAACATCCGAGACAAGTTTTCCAAAGCAATGAAAAGAATGAAAGGAAAGAGTAAAGATATAAGTTAGCAAGTACCAAATACATGTTTCAAATAAATGTTACACCATACTGCTGGTGTTGTTCTTTCAATAAGTGAATTTAAAGGGTATACAGTAAATGAAATTCCAAATGAATATACAATAATAAACCTTTGTTTTTATCAAAACAATTTATCCAGTTTAATAAAATAAATGAACACTAAAAAAAAATAAAGTAACAAACTGATTCCAATTTTTTTTCCCACATCATGCTAAAGTTTTCAGACTATAGACATTCACACATCCCATAAAAAGGACTGATTATGGAATGGTTCTTTTGTATTGCAAACATGATACTTGACTCTGAACTGATGCCAATCATTATTCTTTTGTCTATAATATTCTGGCCATTGGGGCCCATCTCACACCTAGATTGCCTACACTTCTTAATTTCATCGTTATTTTGTTTAAGTTATACATGTGAGCGTCGTGACACATGTTTATATTAATCTACACCCCACCTCCAGCAGCAGGGGTGTTAGAAAGTTTGTTAACAGTATACCGTCGCTCAGCCTTTTCGAACTTCTATTTGCCCTGAAACGAAGAACGAAAACAAACTTTGTTTGAAGTATATCGGGGCCTTTAAACGAGCCAATTCTAAACGAAAGCAAATACCTGATTATGTGCATCCTGTGGAGATGAGAGTCAGTATTGTGAATTTCATCTTGCAGCCGACAAGAAAACATTTGTTTATTTTGTTAAATAATCAAAATATCTCCTTTTTCACAATTATTAGGCTACTTCTGCCTGTGATTTGTGGCCTCTGCTTTGTGTGCTTTGAGCGTGGAATATATTAAGGCTCATTATGGATTATAGATGTTAATTTAATATAAACGTGATTAGTTGAATAATGACTTAAATGAACGACTAGGCTACTAGTAACTAGAAAAATCTTACGTGGGGGACAAACCTATTAAATACCCTCTAGACATCGCTGTTAAAGTTAAACAAATACATTAAGAACAAATGTTTTTGTCTCTTTGGAAGATGTGTGTCTCTTTTGCCAGTTTCTTTGTCGCTCTCTCAGAGGTGCCTCATCTGTCCTGAGGAAAAAAAACATATTATATTGTAATGTATGTAATACTCTGTATGCAGTTGCAAAAATGACAAAAGCCAAACCAAACGATGCATTTACACCTTTATTTCAACCCCCACAAGCTATACAGAACTACACCCCCAAAAAAACCAACCCCCTCCAGCTGAACTGAATTTGGTCTGTTTTTAGGCTGCGAGGGCTGTGTATTGTCATGTTACTGGGTTGAATTATGCTGCCTGCACTCACAGCAGCCATACTCTTTTTATTCATTATTTTCTCGCAGCCCATATTATTATTTTCACCAGACCATAATCATAACAAATTCTCAATTGATAATTAATCATTCTTTTTGTGGAAATCATTGTTATTTGTGAACGTAGGCATTTGAGGAGGGCTTTAAGACCAAGCGGAATCCTTTGCCAAGCTGCTTCCGCTTCACAGCGAGCTCAACTCACGCTAACTGCACCCAGGTTCACCTTCAGCAAGTTTTGATTTTACAAAATCAGTTTGGGCGAATGCAACTTATTGATCATGAGCCCTACATTTAGCAAGGCAGGAAAACATTCAGTCTACCTGAAGGAAGACGTATTTCATTCTAAGTTAATGCTGTTAAATAGAGAGTAAAAAAAACAAAAAACTACTGTAGGTGATTCTTAAACTTGGACCCCATTATATTGAAGTACAAATCCAAACACCAGAAGCATAATTACTAACCTTGTAAAGTCACAATTCTATAATGGCAAAATGTACTCAGGCCAATTGCATTTTTTGTATGACATTATTTTTTTTATTTTTTTTTTTTAATAATTGTAAATAAATGGGTGAAGCAAAACAAATATGATTATTTCTGATAACTTTTTAACTGCAGGCAGATATAGGCCTACATTATTGTACATTACAAATATTTGGATCTTCCCTTATTCTGTCCCTTATTTTCTTAAAGAATAAACATTTATTTTCTACAAGAATAAACACTATTTTATTAAAGAATAAAAGTGAAAGAATCACAATTAGCCCTTATTTTCCATTTCTGAATTAAATTGGCAACCCTAACGATGATGTAATTATCTTTTGACTCCCCTGACAGTGGCACCTTCCTCAAGAAAAACAAAAAACAAAACCTCATTTGTAGAAGATATGCGAGCGAATAATAGATTTAAAAAAGAAAAAAGTGGGTGCTTGGTTTCCGAAATGGAAATCGAATACAGCTCGTTATCACACTGTAAAAAATTATATGATGAAAAGTCATGATAACATTAAGTTAGGCTACTTTAATGCATAGAAATAATTTAAGCAATTTAAAGCTTTTTTTATACTAGATTCAACTTGAATCTCAATACTATTAAACTGACTTTAAAATCTCAAGGAGTTTATAAGTTGAAATGGGTGAAAATGTCACAGTGCATGTTAAATAGCCTAAATGAACTTGTATCTCTCAAAGCACTTGGCAATGATGGGGGTGAGTGCAACAGGACGGAAGTCGTTAGGCAGTGGAGTGTTTCGGTACTGGTACGATGGTGGAGGTTTTGAAGATAGTGGGGACAGTTGTTTGGGCCAGGGACAGATTGAAAATGTCCGTGAAGACCTCAGCCAGTTGCTCCACACAGGCTTTAAGCACACGACCAGGTATTCCATCAGGACCAGCTGCCTTCTGTGCATTCACCTTATACAGAGTAGAGTAAACATCTGATGTGGAGAGTGTGAGAGGCAGTTCACTGGGTTGATACTCAGCTTTGAGTGAGATCTCCTTATTATTTTTATCAAAACGAGCAAAAAAGTTGTAAGGGAAACAGGTCAATTTAGCTCAAAGGGAATCATTTAAGATTTTAAAGGGAATTTGAACAGAATCACTGTTTCACGGCTGATCACTGAAACGGCCAGCGATTCACTGAACGAGCCATATAACATCAAATCTGCGCTGGATATTAATATCCCAAGGTATAGTGAAAACACTATTAATAAGCACAGTAACAAGATCGGCAGTTTAAGACATTAACTTGTGAGCACAAAACACAAGATACTCCTCTTTTCAATATGAATAAGGCTTTATTAGATAAATCTAAGACATATAAACTAATCTAACACATAAGCACACGCACTCACACATTCACACAAGTTGCAGGAAGATAGAAAGTTAGGAAAGAATGAGTTTAAGAGAATGAAAATGTGAAATCCCAAGTTTACAGCAATACATGAAATTGCATAGACATGAACAACCATTAATCACTTAATTAACCCTCGCATTGAGTTCATCAATTAGGTTAAAATTATATTAGATAACACCAGTACAGATCAGAGTCTGGAGGTACGTTACTTGTGATGCCTGTGTAACGGGGTTCCCTTTGTTGTCGCTGAAAAGGCGGTTTCCCGAGGTTGCTGATTGGCTGGAAATTCAGTAGTCGTTGAAGTGACGTCTTGGGAAGCCCGTGGTTGGGCGTTGGCTGACGATGCGGAGTTGTGGGCTGGTTGAAGTTTCAGACGGGCACGCGAGGTCAGACTCGGAGACACGGCGTTACAAAACTTAACTCAGAAAACGAAACTCTCTAACGGAAAAGAAAAGAAACTAAAGTAAAAGATTAGAATTAAAGCTTGACGAGACTAGGTGGTGTTTCTTCTCATTGTGGCTAAGTAGCAGCAGGCGTGCAGGCCGAAGCACGCTGGAACCATGCTCAAAGAATGCTAAAAGTGATGACAAAGCATGACTAAAAGCTAAAGCTAAAAGCAAAAGCTAAAAGCCGGCATGACTGATAGCAAAAGCTAAACGAAAGCTAAACGCTAAAAGCAAAATTTGATGGTGTCCTGAGTATTTAAACTGGCCTTTTGGCCACACCTCAAATGTTGTCTTGACCAATTAGATATTGTCTTTTCTCAGGGTGTTCCGATGTTTGTCCCACCCATTCATAAATCATATTTTATCTTATCAAGCTCGTGGTCCGAATTTTCCCGCTCTTGCAGGGTATAATTTGGACATGGTTCCTATAACAAGAATATGATACATTTGAAAAATAACTGATGGTCAGAAACGTTTCAAGCAAGAATATTCGAACACACACATACTAAACATGAATATGATCCCTTAAGCTATTCAAGAGTTATTTAAAAAGACATACACAATAAGTGATTAGAAACATTAAAATCAAATGTCGGTTACATAAATGATATGGAGTTAAGCAATGGACTGATATCCATTTAGAAGTCTTTTTTGAGTTCATTTTGGTGCATATATGCATTGGAAGGCATTCTCTGTGCCATTCTGGGGAGTAAGGATATGTCCTGTGGAGACCAGAGGGGTTAACAGGTCTCCTTAGGAATTTCAGTCTGGTTTTGCTAGGTAGGGGGGAAGTCAATCCAACGATCTTGTTTACTCTCATGGCTTTACATGTGAGGGTCAGACTGTCCATCTCTTCGATTACTTGCCCCAAATTAGACAATCTTTTCTTCGAATTGAAATTGTCAATAATTGTTCTAATGGTGTTAATGTTGAAAGCTGTTCTGTGAAAGAGTTGGTTATCAGACTGTGGTGCTAGGAGTTGATTTACAACATCCTGCCTTTCTGTGGAATTCGGCTCATGTTTCAACCAGGCTCCCGATCGAATCTTTGATTTGTCTGGTTCACGCTACAAGTGATTGAGCTCGTCAGGGAGGGAGGCAGAGCTGGAGGGGGGCACAGTGTTAGGTGGTTTGTAATCTGTGATAGATTGTATGCCTTGCCACATACACCGGGGGTCTGAAGAATTGAAGTGTTCTTCAATCCTCTGTTTATGCGCGAGTTTGGCCTGGCAGATACCCTTCCTCAGGTTGGATCTGGCTGAGCTGTAAGCCTCCCGGTCTCCAGACCTGAGGCTCTGCATCTCTTGCTTTGAGCAGGAGGCGAACCTCTCTGTTCATCCAGGGCTTCTGATTGGGGAAAAAAAAATTTTTGTGTGTGTGGTCACTCTGCCCACACATCTGTTGATGTGCTCCAAGACAGAGTTGGTGTAAGTGTCAATGTTAATTTGAGAGTCTGTGGTGGCCTGGGCAGCAAACTCACTCCAGTCTGTGTGCTGGAATTGATGTTGAAGAGTGGAGTCAGCACCTTCCAGCCAGATTTTAACAGTCCTTATTGTAGCTTTCACACATTTGATGACCAGGGTATACTTGGGGAGCAGGAACAAAGAGAGGTGGTCAGACTGACCCAGGTGGGGGAGGGGTGTGACTTTGTAGGCATCAGTCACATTAGTATAAACGTGGTCCAATGTTTTATGTCCCCTTGTAGTGCAGGAGACATTTTGGTGAAATTTTAGGGAGAACAGATCTTAAAGTGCAGTGATTGAAGTCCCCAGGAACAATAAAGGCTCATCCGTGTGCAGGTTTTTGTAATTTGCTAATAGCAGCACAAAGTTCTTTCATAGCCAACGTTTAGCATATAGCGTCCGGAGGTACATAAACTGCAGCAGCAAACAATGCAAGTAAACTCACATGGTAGATAGAATGGCCTGCACTTGATTATCAGGAACTCCAGATCAGCAGAGCAGTAGGTATCAACAAATGACAGAGTCTGTGCACCATGATTTGTTTAAATAAATGAATACTCACACCACCCTTGTTTTTACCAGAGGTTGCTGCTACTCTGTCAGCCCTGAAGAAAGAGCGTCCATCCATATGCACCACGCTGTTTGGGACACCGTTGCAGAGCCATGTTTCAGTGAAGAACATAACATTACAGTCAATAAGCCATTTCTGTGTGAGGGTCCAGATCTTTAGTTCATCCATCTTGTTCATCAGAGACCGTACATTGGTAAGGAAGAAGCTGGGCAGAGCTGGTCGATGTGGGTTTAGCCTTAGCTTAGCATGCAGCCCTCCACGATTTCCCCGTCTTTGTTTACGGTCTCAACACCGACGCGAGCACTTCCGGTCGGTGCGAGTGATCCCCTTGTCCGCGGTGATCTCAGTAGCTCTGGCGGGAGTTCGCTGAAGTCGAAAGGATGGTCTAAAACTACGTTGGAACACCATTTGTTGATGTCCAAAAGTGACTGTTTACTATAGCTGTAGTTCGCATAACTGAATCGCGTGAACACGAATGAAATAACCAGGTAAATTAAAACTATTATCCGAAATCTGGTAAGACGCTGAGCCTCGCGATGTGTTCGCCCCGCCATCTTGGTTACAGATTTATAAAATAATATATAATTAAATAATATATATATATATATATATATCTATATATATATATATATATATTATATATATATATATATATTATTATATATATATATATATATATATATATATATATATATATATATATTATATATATTATTTTATTATTTAATATATATAATATATAATTATAATTAAATTATTCATATATATATATATATATATATATATAGGCCTATATATATGTAATGACGTTTAAATTATGGAATGCCAAGTTCTGCCGAAATAAAAAATAAATAAATACATAAATAAAGTATACAAATAAATGTAAAAAAGAAAAAAAATAATAATATAATATATAAATAAATATAAGTAGAAAAAAAAAAAAAACGAAAAGAAATAATTATTTATACATTTATTTCCTTATTTATGTATATATTTATTTTTTTCCCTATTTATTTATTTCTTCTTTATTTATTTATACATTTATTCATTTATACATTTATTTATTTCTACATTTATTTATTTTTACATTTATTTATTTCTACATTTATGTTTTTCTACATTTATTTATTTTCTTCATTTATTTCTTCCTACATTTTTCCTGCGTAGGGTAATGAGGAGGGCGTGGTTTACCTCAGACATATCAATCGAGCTCAGAGTAAGCGAAGGCGAAGGGTTGAGGCCACAGTGACACCCTGTGGTGAAATACAATAAGTATCACTGACGTTGATACGGTCTGTGACTGCGAGGTATATGGTTAAAATCTTACTGTGTGACATGGATATGCTCGTCTTTATTCGGACATGGCCGTAAAAACATCGTTTGGTCTGGATTTGTAAAATGTCCTGGGCTAACAACATGAAACAGGGACTCTGAAACGGAAGCGCTTATTTTTTCCATTTTTCGGTCAAAACTCACGGAAAGGAAGCAGGAGCACATAGGCTACAGTGAAGTCAACGCAAGCATATTGACCAATGCTTTTGAACACGAGACCATTGCATTTGAATGTAGCCTAATTTCCAAAAACACAATATGACAGCAAACAGCCTTATTAAATGTATGAACGTCCGTTAATCCCATCAATAAATTCAGTTAGAGGATAAGACTGTAGCCTATAGGGCAGTTAGCCTACCACTAAAATCCAACCAGATCTTCATCAGAGCCATCAATACAGAAGAGATCTTAATGCATTTTACACAGCAATTAGCCTACAAGTGCATACAATATTATGAAGTGTCTTAGGCCTACATTTTGAAGACATAAATATGACATGATGGAATCAATGAAGTGATAGCCTACGTTTAATATGAAACTAAAACAGACACCAGGTGGCAGAAAGTCACTGTCTTAATGAGTGAGTTCAATCCACTATGTTTGATACACCGAATCAAAAACAACTCGAAGTGTGAAGCGATTTGTTTTCTGATCATTTTATATTAGGCTTATGCGTTATCTAAATAATTATAATAGACTAATAATAATATAATAATATAATAATAATAATAATAATAAATAAATGACCAAATGCTCAAAAGTTGGCAGAGAGGGGTCATGTTCGGGGAAACAACATAATTGTTGATAGTCTATATTTTTCGGGGCATGGGTTTAATGCGCAAACCTGCGTGACATATAGCAAAAATTTCAGAAATGGAAATAAAGAACGAATGCATTAATATTTTGTTTTGAATTAAGAAAAGTCGATTGAATATTACAGGTTTTATCCGTTATTATTTTCAGAATAGTAACGTCTTTGTAAACCAACCACAGTGATCAAAAAATCTCTATCTAATAGGCTACTTCAAAGATCAAATCAAATTATATATTGTAAAAGTTTGTACAAATTTATGTAGCCCAAAAACATAACAAAAAATAGTCTACATAACTTATTATTATTATTATCATTCTTTCTTTCTTTTTATTATTATTATTATTAGGCTATTGTTATCATCATTCATCAGCAGCTGGCAAACCATAATGGAATCTATTTAAAGGGAATGATGGTGGGTGGGGAGTTGGTCAAACTATTGCAGTGATAGCCTACTGCGAATATACGGGTTGAAATAAAAGACGTCGCCGTCCACAGAGACATTTATAGGTGCACTATTTCATCCGTGAAACCTTAGTCCCTGGCTATCATTTCAGAATCTGGCAATTCAAAATAAATTTGCGTGCCTGCCACTGCAGCAAATTCAGCAAGCTTTTAGATATTGTTGTTGGTCCGACTTTGTCAAGACAAACCGACGAGCTCAGCCCCGAAAATCAACTGCTGTCGCTCTTCTCTTTCTTTACTTTCCGCTGTAGCTGTTGGGTCCGTGTATATTTTGGTCATTCGATTTCTTAATTTAAAATAAATAAATAAAGATAAATAAGAAAGAAAACGGTTTGTTATTTTTTTCGTTTTTTAGTTTTGTTTAAGAAAACGGAAAAAGAAAAATGTAGCTGGATTGTACGTATTTTGTTTGTGGGGATAAAAAATTAGATTATGTTTTAATATTGTTTGAATGTGTGGGCGGCGCTGAAACGCCCCTTTCCCACTTCTGTACGCACCGACAAGCAGCAACCGCAAGCTCAGCAGTTCATTTTCACCAGGAGAGAAGCGGCAGACCAGCAGAGAGTTTATTATCCTGCGGATTCTTTGTAGTGGTTGCTTGCAAGATAAAATAATAATATAATCATAATCAAAAGAATAAAATTAATTAAATAAATACTAATAAAATAAAAAAATAATATTTATATTTTTCCGGATGCTACATATTATTGACCCAAAGCACGACTTGACAACTTAATTCATAAAACACCAATTGCAATTTACTGTAGCTCGGTGATCTACAACGAAGCGGAAGAAAAATATAGGCCTAGACTACTAATAATTTTTTGCACTACTTAATGATTATTCTAGGCATTCATAAAAAAAATTAAAATGGGAGGAAAAATCCAAACCCACATTTATAATACAACTGTATATTAAAATAAGTTTTACCATACAATAGTATACTTAAAATGTTTGAATTATAGGCTATAGGCTACTTAGAATTATGACTGAATTCCACAGAATTCTTGTAGATGACCTTTTGAAATAGTGATGGTGTGTAAATAATAACAGATAATAGAGTTCAGTTCCGTGGGGAAACACTGCACCTCGGGTTTGGTCTTAATTTTGAAGTACTATAGGCCCTAAATATACAAATATTATTATTATTAGTGTTATTCTATTTAAATGGGGCTATTTTAAAAATAGGCACATGTCCAGCTAGACATGGTTTTTGGCGTCTCGAATGCATGGAGAACTGGTTCATTTCTGACGTTTCCGAAACGACAGTTACTGTAGACCCGAGATGGCAGCAGGGAAAGCAAGCCTGTGTTTGGGGGGGGAGTTGTGTCAGGTTTTAATGTAGTTTAGGGCAGGGCCGGCCGGCCCGAGGAATAAGCGATTATACGCCGAGGATGTTGGGGCCCCTCGTCCACCAGGGGGCCCCCCAAGACTTGGTTTGTTTTTGTTTTTGTTTTTGTTTACACGTAAAATAACTTAAACAAGTGATCTAAATGAAAATGAATGAGTATGAATAAGAACGAATATAAGAATAATAATAAATGAATAAATTCAAGACAAAAAAATAAAAAAAAAAAAAAAAAAAAACTCATTTTTACCCAATCAATCTGATGATTGGTATGCATAGTGTGTTTTTTTTTGTATGTGTGTCAGGCACAATTGCCCATAGACACCTCGAGTTTTTTGTGCATTGACAATTCGCGCCGGCACGCAATCGAGTTTTGGCGGTCACTGTAGTAAATGATAAACGCATCGTGCACAAAAAGGATTAAATCCCTTGGGGCCGGTGCGGAGAAAGAGAAAGGAAGAAAAGGACTTAAAAGGTGGCTTGCGATTGTACGTTCGAGAGTCTCACATTTAGGGACAGTCTCTAAAAGGTACATTGCGATATGTGTTTATACCACTTGTTTCTAACGTCAGAGTAGCATTTGAGAGGAAATGACTCTACAGTCAGTAAAACCCAACTGTTAATGTTAATTCTAGGGTGTCAGATATAATGCACAGGTGAATGTTTGGATATTGGACTTACAAACAACTGTAAGGACATATTGTAAAATTAGGCTACTTTTTCAAATGGGATCCCCAAAGGCACAATTGACGCTCCATTTAGAAGGTGAGGGAGGAAGACTTGCAGTAACTTATTACATTTGTAATATATATTACAATAAATTATTAATCATTTAGTAAAAAAACAGAGGGACACGTTTAGCACTTTCAGGCCACATTCGTGTGGAAATGTTTTTTATTTTTTTATTCTCAGGTTTCCCTTACAAATAATTTACCAATGGGTTATTCAATAACACCACAAATCATTGTTCTTGTCGCCATGGCCAAACTGCATAATAACATGGTTTTGGTAATTCAAATAACTAATGTAACAAAGAAGTGATTAATATACTGTAATATTTTTTGTTGTTGTGTTGTTTGTTGTTGGTGGATGTTTGTTACCAGAACATAAGCCAGCAATAGCCTTTAACATTAACTTCAGATAAATTCTCTGAATTATATATTAAAAAAATATGATGGCACAAAATGATGGGTTAATATAAACACTGTTAAAATACATATCTGTAGGCAAATAACAAAATAAACAATTTTAGTACATGTTATTTACAATATGACCGGCACAGGGAGCCAAAATGCCATGTAATTGCTTGCTGTAACCTTTGTTGCTATATGATGTACACAGCATACTATAATTTATTCAATTTGGCCAAATATTTATTTGCTGTTTTGTGCCCGTTGGTATTCAGAAGTTAAAGAGTTAAGTTATGATTAAGTATTGATTGTTATTTATTTATTTTGTATTAATACCTAACATCACTGTATTCATTAATAATGAACCATTATAGTGTGACATTTGTGTCAATAATCTTGAAGCCCAGGTGGACTACGCATGGTGGAAAGGGGGGGCTCTTTAAACTTTACAATTCAAATTCTGCATTCGGGCCCCCCAGAGGCTCGCCGGCCCCCCCCCCCCCCTCCCCGGCACACCCCCCCTGATTTAGGGTTGTTCTTCCGACCCCAAACTGACGGAGAGCTGAAAAAAGATCCTTTAAGGTTATCGGGATGGCAGCGGTGGGATCGGGACTCCGTACGGATCGAGACAAGGAGTGCAGCAGGACCCTACACCTTCTGACAATATAAAGCTTCAGTTGCTGTTGTTTGTTATAGCAAATGAAATACATTTGTTCATGAGGTGTGTCTAAATTAGGAAGAGATATTAAAATAGTAGGATAAAATTGATTGAACAGTTCATTGCCATTGTAGATCCTACAGTTAAAATTCAAATTGTCATTGAATAAATTAATTTCTGTAGATCAACAATATATCAACAACATTTCAATAAAAGTTCAATTATAATATATATATAATATATAGATATATTATTTTTTTTTTTTTTTTTTGGACCAAACAGAAATTAATATATATATATATATATATATATATATATATATATATATATATATATATAAAAGCTTGCAAGCATCCCCTAGCAAAGAATTCGCAGGATTAATAAACTCTGCTGTCTGCGCTTCTCTCTCCTGGTGAAAATGAACTGAGCTTGGAATTGCGTTGCTTGCTTACGCGGTACAGAAGGGATGAAAGGGGGGCGTTTCAATCAGCACCGCACATTCAAACAAAATATTAAAAGCATAATTCCGTACTGGTTTTACCCACAAACAAAAAAAAACGAAAATCCAAAAGAGCCGTTTTCTTTTTCCAAATTTTTCGTTTTCCGTTTCTTAACATTTATCTTTAGAGTATTTATTTGAAGATAGAAAATGGAATGACCAAAATATACCACGGACCCAACAGCTACAGCTGGAAAAGTAAGAGAAAGAAGTAGCCACAGCAGTTAGTTTCGAGGCTGAGTTCCGTCGGTTTTTCTTGACGAAAAGTCGGACCAACAACAATATCTAAAAGCTGCTGAATTTACTTTGCAGTGGCAGAGCCATTTATTTTGAATTGCAGATTCTGACATGATAGCCAGGGGATAAGGTTTTCACCAGATGGAAAATAGTGCACATAGAAGTATCTCTGTGGGCCGGCGCCGTCTTTTATTTCCAGCCGTTATAGGCCGGCGGTTTCATCAGTAGCCTGGACCTAAGTTACACTTCGGTCTGTGTTATATCCGGAGGTCTGGCTGTGGTACCATCTACAAAGCGCAGTTAAAGCCAAGGTGATGAGTAGACTGAAGTTGGGCTCCAGGTGGTTGTGCTGCGGGATGTGTTTCCCATACATTTATTTATTTTTGGAGACCCGACACAATTTTAAAACTGATCGATTTTCAAAAGGAACCCGTTAAATAAACATGCGTAGCAGCCCACACCGACCCCCCAACCCAAGTAAAATTTATGTTATATGCCTGATACCGCAACAGCCCCACCCGCGCGTATGAGCCAGCATTACCAGCTCTGCTTTGTTTACAGCTTTGTTAATGGGGAAACCTCTATTTCCCCGGCGCTTTATGTCTATGCTTCAAAACATCTCCTGCTGGCAAACGAATGGTGCATATTCATTAAGTCCGCCTGATCCCACCGCAAACATATTTTGTTTGTTATCAAAAAAATATCTACTCTAGAGGGACTTTGATTGTTGTTATTGATTCTATTTGGAGTCTACGGAAGTTAAGTTAAGGTCTGGACGCTCCAGCAGCGTAGCGTTTTGTTTGCATATTTGATGCCGTTGAAACCCGTCTGGCATATTCCTTATGCACTTTGTCACTGCAATAGTTTGACCAAACTCTAATCTCCCACCACAATCATTCCCTTTCGCTAAATAGATTCCATTATGGTCTGCCAGCTGCTGCTGATGATGATAACAATAGCCTAATAATAATGTAATAAAAAGAAAGAAAAAATGATAGTAAATAATAATAATAATACAAATTAAAAGTTATGTAGGCTTTTTTATTTATGTTTTTTGGGCTGCATAAATTTGTACGAACTTTACAATATATAATTTGATTTGATCTTTTGAAGTAGCCTACGTAGATCAGAGATTTTTGATCACTGTGGTTGGTTTACAAAGGCGTTACTATTCTGAAAATAATAATGAAGATCAAAAACCTGTAAATATTCAATCGACTTTTCTTAAATTCAAAACAAAATATTAATAGCATTCGTATTTATTTCCATTTTCTGAATGGTATGTACTATATATAATTATCTTTGCACGCAAGTCTGCGCATCTGTTCTAAGTAACCCACTATGGCCGTATTTCCTGAAACTTTATAGCCTATCCAACAATTATGTTGTTTCCCGATACATGACCCCTCTCTGCCAACCTTTTTGAGCATTTGGTCATTTATTTATTATTATTATTATTATTATTGTGTATTATTATTAGTCTATTATAATTATTTAGATAACGCATAGGCCTAAATATAAATGATCGGAAACAAATCGCTTCAACCACGTCGAGTTGTTTTTGATTGATTGTATCAAGCGAGTGGATTGAACTCACTCATTAAGACAGTGACTTTCTGCCACCTGGTGTCTGTTTTAGTTTCATATTAAGCGTAGGCTATCACTTCATTGATTCCATCATGTCATATTTATGTCTTCAAAATGTAGGCCTAAGACACTTCATAATATTTGTATGCACTTGTAGGCTAATTGCTGTGTAAATGCATTAAGATCTCTTCTGTATTGATGGCTCTGATGAAGATCTGGTTGGATTTTAGTGGTAGGCTAACTGCCTATAGGCTACAGTCTTATCCTCTAACTGAATTTATCGATGTGGATTAACGTGGCGTTCATACATTTAATAAGGCTGTTGCTGTCAGTATTGTTTTTTGGAAATTAGGCTACATTCAAATGCAATGGTCTCGTTTCAAAAAGCATTGGTCAATATGCTTGCGTTGACTTCACTGTAGCCTATGTGCCCTGCTTCCTTTCCGTGAGTTTTGACCGAAAAATTGAAAAATAAAGCGCTTCCGTTTCAGAGTCCCTGTTTCATGTTTGTTAGCCCAGGACATTTTACAAATCCAGACCAAACGATGTTGCGACCATGTCCGGAATAAAGGCGAGCATATCCATGTCACACAGTAAGATTTTAACCATATACCTCGCAGTCACAGACCGTATCAGCGTCAGTGATACTTATTGTATTTCGCCACAGGGTGTCACTGTGGCCTCAACCTATCGCCTTCTAAGCACTCTGAGCTCGATTGCTATGTCTGAGGTAAACCACGCCCTCCTCATTACCCTCCGCTTGGGAAGAAATGTAGGAAGAAATAAATGAAGAAATAAATAAATGTAGAAAAACATAAATGTAGAAATAAATAAATGTAAAAATAAATAAATGTAGAAATAAATAAATGTATAAATGAATAAATGTATAAATAAATAAAAGAAGAAATAAATAAATATGGGAAAAAAATAAATATATACATAAATAAGGAAATAAATGTATAAATAATTATTTCTTTTTCGTTTTTTTGCTTTTCTATGTATATTTATTTATATATATATATTATTATTTTTTTCTTTTACATTTATTTGTATATTATTTATGTATTTATATATTTTTTATTTTGGCAGACTTGGCATTCCATATGTTGGGGGCAGTTACCTTTATTGCATTACAATATTGCGTTACTCCATAAAAAAAGAACTATTTATGTTACTTGATTACTTTTTTTATGGAAAGTAATGTTATGCTTACTGTTTAAAAATACTTTTTACTTTTTAAAAGTTACTTTTTAAATCTGGACAACGCTTGCTTGTTTTTTTATATGAAGAAATTCTTCTCTTTACAAATGTAAAAGCCCTTTCACACCAAAAGTGAAATGAATACACCTCATGCTGAAGGAAATGTAAATTCACCTCTGTATAGTAGAGGGCACTGGAGTCAAACAAATTGCATGAAGAATATGATGCAAGAGAAGAAAAGTTCAACACTATTCAGCAATAACAAAAATAAAACACAAATGGGTCATTTTCACTTATTAGCAGGGGCGGACTGGCCATCATCGGCCTGGCTGATTCTTTATCGAAAAAAAGTGTCAGATAAAGTGACGTTGACAGCCGACAAAGGGGGGTGCTGATGCAATCTATTTTTTTGCTTATAAGAACCCGAAACTGCCGTATATGGCCCACAGTGTCTTTATTACAGCCCGCTGGATCATTTTAGTCTCAGATGATAAATTTTAATACATTTTGAAATAAGTCACGTAAAGATTGCTTTCCAGTTTATGATGTTAATACTATCTCCAACCAGGAGAGGTCGCTTTAGTTTCCAGCCGCCCCCCGTATTAATTTTAGTGTAGTAGGAGGTGCACTTTAATGTAAATATTCACCAACATTAGCAAATAATAAATTAAAAACTGACTATGAAAACAGCATTTTCCAGTCAAGATTGTAAACAGATTATATTTTTACCAAGTTCAAGGGGATACTTATATGTTTGGAGTTTGGAAATCTGTTATTTAAATCGTCATCACACCACTACGCACAACGGGGGACGCCAGAGTTGGACTTGCCTCTGAAAGTCATACTCAAGAAATCAGTGGTGTATAAAGTACCTGAAAGTCATACTCAAGTAAAGTACAGATATGTTACCAGAAAATGACTTTGGTAGAAGTTGAAGTCACCATTTAGACTATTACTTGAGTAGAAGTCTTAAAGTATGTGATATTTATTGTACTTAGAGTACAAAACATATATTTTTTTTAAATCTTAAACATACTTAAGTATTGAAAGTAAAAGTACAAGTAGATGCAAAAATGGAAAAGAAGCAAATATATATGTTCACACACAACTTGAGTAGCAGCTTTTGTTCAGTTTTAACTCTTTTTATCCATTTTGTACTTCATCTATACATATGTCATATCTTTCATTCCAACATAAGAAAACATTTCTGGAATCTGCATCTGAAGAAAAAGCATTTAGGTGTATTTACAGTTTATGTTTGGAAGAATTAGGTAAGGACTGTATTTGTGCTGGAATAGGTGCATTTGTATCTGCACTGGTGTGTTGGTAAGAACACATAAGACTCAGTTGAACAAAGTTAGGGTTTACTGTTGATTAGGTTGAGTGGTAACAGTGAGTGGTCTGAAAATATCAAAAGAATAAGAAAGAAATATTAGATATACAGCTGAGAAGAGTGAACAACAACAACGCCTCTCCCCTCTAAACCTTGCCACTTGGCGCCACTGCAAACTTCACCGGCAAGGCTTTTTCTCTATGATGGAGCTAGGCGAAGCAAGCATTGCACTTACATCTGTAGGAGGAGTGCTCACAAAAGAACTGTAGTCAGCTCTCTACTTGCCCAGTCTTAAAGAGTGAGGCACTCTCCCCCCGATGAAATGCTTTCAGAGGGGCAGCTCTGCCAGATGGCTACCCGCCTCGACAGTGTGCAAACTAGGGGCTCCCTACATATCACGCGCTTCGAAAGCTCTGGCTAAAGTGCCGGAGGTTCCACAGGGCGCATGGCGCATAGGCACTGTATTATTATCAAAGTTATGCTTTGACCCCTTGGCTTGATATGACTCTGTATGTGGGGGAATGTTCTTATTGTGCCAAGTGATCAGGAGAAAGACAGGGGAGCGGTAATGCAGCAGCAGACCAGCCTTCCGGGACATGGACAGAAACTGAGGAAGTTGTAGCACATAAACTGTCTGGAGCTCGTGCTGCCACACCTAAGCGCTCGAAGTGCTTTCTCCCCAGACATTCTCCACCATCCACGTTCTCATCCAGGACCGGACAGCTTGACAGTAAGTAAGGCGCCTATAAATTACCAAGGGAAGCGTGAGCTCCACGGCTGCTGCTGGCAATGGCTGGCGAGAGAGACCAGCTGGCTTCTGTAGGCAGATTGACACCTCTCCATCCGGGCAGTACATGTCCCCCAGCGCCTAAATCCGGTGTGGATTTTACTGTCAAAGTGCGGGGTAATCCACCAGTGGAGATTACACACCCTTTTAAAGTCAATATGATTTGGAGTGCAGTCGGCCAGGGGGCAGAGGAGGTGGATCAGCGTGGAGAACACTCCACTGGCCCAGTAAGCAAGTATGCTTTTTCCTCAGGAAACTTCTGCCTCTAGATGCTTTGCAAAATCAGAGAGGAAAGTAAATCTGTTCTGTTAGGGGGGCACGAAATGGCCCAATCAGCTGTAGTACCCAGAACTGGGTGGAGATGCTGAAGTAGCCCCCGTCGTGCTTTTCCCATTGAAGGAGACCTCCTTTATAGCATCCAAATCCAGAGTCATGGGGCCTTCTTCATGTCTGGCAGCTCAGCGTGAGCTTACCTGTAACAGATGCACTTCCTCAGTGCGTGTGCCAAAACTATGAGGCTAGGCCTCCCCTTCACTAGGCGTCTTTCGTACTTTAAAAGGGAGAGTTTTCA